>NW_027443180.1:0-55218 GCF_048569485.1 Anomaloglossus baeobatrachus
AAGGCATTTGCGCATACATGAAATGAACACATTTTTCTCCAAAACTATAACAGATGCAAGCTTGTCCTGTTTGGTGGAGATGATATTTAATAAAATAAGTAGAAATCCACTAAAAGTTTTGTTTGGTTATCTTGCAATCCCGAGATAATCGTCTCCATGCTCCAAATCCATTTTAAAGCCATTTTTAAGGCATTTTCGCGCATACATGAAATGAACACATTTTTCTCCAAAACTATAACAGATGCAAGCTTGTCCTGTTTGGTGGAGATGATATTTAATAAAATAAGTAGAAATCCACTAAAAGTTTTGTTTGGTTATCTTGCAATCCCGAGATAATCGTCTCCATGCTCCAAATCCATTTTAAAGCCATTTTTAAGGCATTTCGCGCATACATGAAATGAACACATTTTTCTCCAAAACTATAACAGATGCAAGCTTGTCCTGTTTGGTGGAGATGATATTTAATAAAATAAGTAGAAATCCACTAAAAGTTTTGTTTGGTTATCTTGCAATCCCGAGATAATCGTCTCCATGCTCCAAATCCATTTTAAAGCCATTTTTAAGGCATTTCGCGCATACATGAAATGAACACATTTTTCTCCAAAACTATAACAGATGCAAGCTTGTCCTGTTTGGTGGAGATGATATTTAATAAAATAAGTAGAAATCCACTAAAAGTTTTGTTTGGTTATCTTGCAATCCCGAGATAATCGTCTCCATGCTCCAAATCCATTTTAAAGCCATTTTTAAGGCATTTCGCGCATACATGAAATGAACACATTTTTCTCCAAAACTATAACAGATGCAAGCTTGTCCTGTTTGGTGGAGATGATATTTAATAAAATAAGTAGAAATCCACTAAAAGTTTTGTTTGGTTATCTTGCAATCCCGAGATAATCGTCTCCATGCTCCAAATCCATTTTAAAGCCATTTTTAAGGCATTTCGCGCATACATGAAATGAACACATTTTTCTCCAAAACTATAACAGATGCAAGCTTGTCCTGTTTGGTGGAGATGATATTTAATAAAATAAGTAGAAATCCACTAAAAGTTTTGTTTGGTTATCTTGCAATCCCGAGATAATCGTCTCCATGCTCCAAATCCATTTTAAAGCCATTTTTAAGGCATTTCGCGCATACATGAAATGAACACATTTTTCTCCAAAACTATAACAGATGCAAGCTTGTCCTGTTTGGTGGAGATGATATTTAATAAAATAAGTAGAAATCCACTAAAAGTTTTGTTTGGTTATCTTGCAATCCCGAGATAATCGTCTCCATGCTCCAAATCCATTTTAAAGCCATTTTTAAGGCATTTCGCGCATACATGAAATGAACACATTTTTCTCCAAAACTATAACAGATGCAAGCTTGTCCTGTTTGGTGGAGATGATATTTAATAAAATAAGTAGAAATCCACTAAAAGTTTTGTTTGGTTATCTTGCAATCCCGAGATAATCGTCTCCATGCTCCAAATCCATTTTAAAGCCATTTTTAAGGCATTTCGCGCATACATGAAATGAACACATTTTTCTCCAAAACTATAACAGATGCAAGCTTGTCCTGTTTGGTGGAGATGATATTTAATAAAATAAGTAGAAATCCACTAAAAGTTTTGTTTGGTTATCTTGCAATCCCGAGATAATCGTCTCCATGCTCCAAATCCATTTTAAAGCCATTTTTAAGGCATTTCGCGCATACATGAAATGAACACATTTTTCTCCAAAACTATAACAGATGCAAGCTTGTCCTGTTTGGTGGAGATGATATTTAATAAAATAAGTAGAAATCCACTAAAAGTTTTGTTTGGTTATCTTGCAATCCCGAGATAATCGTCTCCATGCTCCAAATCCATTTTAAAGCCATTTTTAAGGCATTTCGCGCATACATGAAATGAACACATTTTTCTCCAAAACTATAACAGATGCAAGCTTGTCCTGTTTGGTGGAGATGATATTTAATAAAATAAGTAGAAATCCACTAAAAGTTTTGTTTGGTTATCTTGCAATCCCGAGATAATCGTCTCCATGCTCCAAATCCATTTTAAAGCCATTTTTAAGGCATTTCGCGCATACATGAAATGAACACATTTTTCTCCAAAACTATAACAGATGCAAGCTTGTCCTGTTTGGTGGAGATGATATTTAATAAAATAAGTAGAAATCCACTAAAAGTTTTGTTTGGTTATCTTGCAATCCCGAGATAATCGTCTCCATGCTCCAAATCCATTTTAAAGCCATTTTTAAGGCATTTCGCGCATACATGAAATGAACACATTTTTCTCCAAAACTATAACAGATGCAAGCTTGTCCTGTTTGGTGGAGATGATATTTAATAAAATAAGTAGAAATCCACTAAAAGTTTTGTTTGGTTATCTTGCAATCCCGAGATAATCGTCTCCATGCTCCAAATCCATTTTAAAGCCATTTTTAAGGCATTTCGCGCATACATGAAATGAACACATTTTTCTCCAAAACTATAACAGATGCAAGCTTGTCCTGTTTGGTGGAGATGATATTTAATAAAATAAGTAGAAATCCACTAAAAGTTTTGTTTGGTTATCTTGCAATCCCGAGATAATCGTCTCCATGCTCCAAATCCATTTTAAAGCCATTTTTAAGGCATTTCGCGCATACATGAAATGAACACATTTTTCTCCAAAACTATAACAGATGCAAGCTTGTCCTGTTTGGTGGAGATGATATTTAATAAAATAAGTAGAAATCCACTAAAAGTTTTGTTTGGTTATCTTGCAATCCCGAGATAATCGTCTCCATGCTCCAAATCCATTTTAAAGCCATTTTTAAGGCATTTCGCGCATACATGAAATGAACACATTTTTCTCCAAAACTATAACAGATGCAAGCTTGTCCTGTTTGGTGGAGATGATATTTAATAAAATAAGTAGAAATCCACTAAAAGTTTTGTTTGGTTATCTTGCAATCCCGAGATAATCGTCTCCATGCTCCAAATCCATTTTAAAGCCATTTTTAAGGCATTTCGCGCATACATGAAATGAACACATTTTTCTCCAAAACTATAACAGATGCAAGCTTGTCCTGTTTGGTGGAGATGATATTTAATAAAATAAGTAGAAATCCACTAAAAGTTTTGTTTGGTTATCTTGCAATCCCGAGATAATCGTCTCCATGCTCCAAATCCATTTTAAAGCCATTTTTAAGGCATTTCGCGCATACATGAAATGAACACATTTTTCTCCAAAACTATAACAGATGCAAGCTTGTCCTGTTTGGTGGAGATGATATTTAATAAAATAAGTAGAAATCCACTAAAAGTTTTGTTTGGTTATCTTGCAATCCCGAGATAATCGTCTCCATGCTCCAAATCCATTTTAAAGCCATTTTTAAGGCATTTCGCGCATACATGAAATGAACACATTTTTCTCCAAAACTATAACAGATGCAAGCTTGTCCTGTTTGGTGGAGATGATATTTAATAAAATAAGTAGAAATCCACTAAAAGTTTTGTTTGGTTATCTTGCAATCTCGAGATAATCGTCTCCATGCTCCAAATCCATTTTAAAGCCATTTTTAAGGCATTTCGCGCATACATGAAATGAACACATTTTTCTCCAAAACTATAACAGATGCAAGCTTGTCCTGTTTGGTGGAGATGATATTTAATAAAATAAGTAGAAATCCACTAAAAGTTTTGTTTGGTTATCTTGGAATCCCGAGATAATCGTCTCCATGCTCCAAATCCATTTTAAAGCCATTTTTAAGGCATTTCGCGCATACATGAAATGAACACATTTTTCTCCAAAACTATAACAGATGCAAGCTTGTCCTGTTTGGTGGAGATGATATTTAATAAAATAAGTAGAAATCCACTAAAAGTTTTGTTTGGTTATCTTGCAATCCCGAGATAATCGTCTCCATGCTCCAAATCCATTTTAAAGCCATTTTTAAGGCATTTCGCGCATACATGAAATGAACACATTTTTCTCCAAAACTATAACAGATGCAAGCTTGTCCTGTTTGGTGGAGATGATATTTAATAAAATAAGTAGAAATCCACTAAAAGTTTTGTTTGGTTATCTTGCAATCCTCGAGATAATCGTCTCCATGCTCCAAATCCATTTTAAAGCCATTTTTAAGGCATTTCGCGCATACATGAAATGAACACATTTTTCTCCAAAACTATAACAGATGCAAGCTTGTCCTGTTTGGTGGAGATGATATTTAATAAAATAAGTAGAAATCCACTAAAAGTTTTGTTTGGTTATCTTGGAATCCCGAGATAATCGTCTCCATGCTCCAAATCCATTTTAAAGCCATTTTTAAGGCATTTCGCGCATACATGAAATGAACACATTTTTCTCCAAAACTATAACAGATGCAAGCTTGTCCTGTTTGGTGGAGATGATATTTAATAAAATAAGTAGAAATCCACTAAAAGTTTTGTTTGGTTATCTTGCAATCCCGAGATAATCGTCTCCATGCTCCAAATCCATTTTAAAGCCATTTTTAAGGCATTTCGCGCATACATGAAATGAACACATTTTTCTCCAAAACTATAACAGATGCAAGCTTGTCCTGTTTGGTGGAGATGATATTTAATAAAATAAGTAGAAATCCACTAAAAGTTTTGTTTGGTTATCTTGCAATCCCGAGATAATCGTCTCCATGCTCCAAATCCATTTTAAAGTCATTTTTAAGGCATTTCGCGCATACATGAAATGAACACATTTTTCTCCAAAACTATAACAGATGCAAGCTTGTCCTGTTTGGTGGAGATGATATTTAATAAAATAAGTAGAAATCCACTAAAAGTTTTGTTTGGTTATCTTGCAATCCCGAGATAATCGTCTCCATGCTCCAAATCCATTTTAAAGCCATTTTTAAGGCATTTCGCGCATACATGAAATGAACACATTTTTCTCCAAAACTATAACAGATGCAAGCTTGTCCTGTTTGGTGGAGATGATATTTAATAAAATAAGTAGAAATCCACTAAAAGTTTTGTTTGGTTATCTTGCAATCCCGAGATAATCGTCTCCATGCTCCAAATCCATTTTAAAGCCATTTTTAAGGCATTTCGCGCATACATGAAATGAACACATTTTTCTCCAAAACTATAACAGATGCAAGCTTGTCCTGTTTGGTGGAGATGATATTTAATAAAATAAGTAGAAATCCACTAAAAGTTTTGTTTGGTTATCTTGCAATCTCGAGATAATCGTCTCCATGCTCCAAATCCATTTTAAAGCCATTTTTAAGGCATTTCGCGCATACATGAAATGAACACATTTTTCTCCAAAACTATAACAGATGCAAGCTTGTCCTGTTTGGTGGAGATGATATTTAATAAAATAAGTAGAAATCCACTAAAAGTTTTGTTTGGTTATCTTGGAATCCCGAGATAATCGTCTCCATGCTCCAAATCCATTTTAAAGCCATTTTTAAGGCATTTCGCGCATACATGAAATGAACACATTTTTCTCCAAAACTATAACAGATGCAAGCTTGTCCTGTTTGGTGGAGATAATATTTAATAAAATAAGTAGAAATCTACTAAAAGTTTCGTTTGTTTATATTGCCATCCTAAGATAATCGTCTCCATGCTCCAAATCCATTTTAAAGCCATTTCAAAGGCATTTTGCGCATACATGAAATGAACACATTTTTCTCCAAAACTATAACAGATGCAAGCTTGTCCTGTTTGGTGGAGATGATATTTAATAAAATAAGTAGAAATCCACTAAAAGTTTTGTTTGGTTATCTTGCAATCCCGAGATAATCGTCTCCATGCTCCAAATCCATTTTAAAGCCATTTTTAAGGCATTTCGCGCATACATGAAATGAACACATTTTTCTCCAAAACTATAACAGATGCAAGCTTGTCCTGTTTGGTGGAGATGATATTTAATAAAATAAGTAGAAATCCACTAAAAGTTTTGTTTGGTTATATTGCAATCCCGAGATAATCGTCTCCATGCTCCAAATCCATTTTAAAGCCATTTTTAAGGCATTTCGCGCATACATGAAATGAACACATTTTTCTCCAAAACTATAATAGATGCAAGCTTGTCCTGTTTGGTGGAGATGATATTTAATAAAATAAGTAGAAATCCACTAAAAGTTTTGTTTGGTTATCTTGCAATCCCGAGATAATCGTCTCCATGCTCCAAATCCATTTTAAAGCCATTTTTAAGGCATTTCGCGCATACATGAAATGAACACATTTTTCTCCAAAACTATAACAGATGCAAGCTTGTCCTGTTTGGTGGAGATGATATTTAATAAAATAAGTAGAAATCCACTAAAAGTTTTGTTTGGTTATCTTGCAATCCCGAGATAATCGTCTCCATGCTCCAAATCAATTTTAAAGCCATTTTTAAGGCATTTCGCGCATACATGAAATGAACACATTTTTCTCCAAAACTATAACAGATGCAAGCTTGTCCTGTTTGGTGGAGATGATATTTAATAAAATAAGTAGAAATCCACTAAAAGTTTTGTTTGGTTATCTTGCAATCCCGAGATAATCGTCTCCATGCTCCAAATCCATTTTAAAGCCATTTTTAAGGCATTTCGCGCATACATGAAATGAACACATTTTTCTCCAAAACTATAACAGATGCAAGCTTGTCTTGTTTGGTGGAGATGATATTTAATAAAATAAGTAGAAATCCACTAAAAGTTTTGTTTGGTTATCTTGCAATCCCGAGATAATCGTCTCCATGCTCCAAATCCATTTTAAAGCCATTTTTAAGGCATTTCGCGCATACATGAAATGAACACATTTTTCTCCAAAACTATAACACATCCAAGCTTGTCCTGTTTGGTGGAGATGATATTTAATAAAATAAGTAGAAATCCACTAAAAGTTTTGTTTGGTTATCTTGCAATCCCGAGATAATCGTCTCCATGCTCCAAATCCATTTTAAAGCCATTTTTAAGGCATTTCGCGCATACATGAAATGAACACATTTTTCTCCAAAACTATAACAGATGCAAGCTTGTCCTGTTTGGTGGAGATGATATTTAATAAAATAAGTAGAAATCCACTAAAAGTTTTGTTTGGTTATCTTGCAATCCCGAGATAATCGTCTCCATGCTCCAAATCCATTTTAAAGTCATTTTTAAGGCATTTCGCGCATACATGAAATGAACACATTTTTCTCCAAAACTATAACAGATGCAAGCTTGTCCTGTTTAGTGGAGATGATATTTAATAAAATAAGTAGAAATCCACTAAAAGTTTTGTTTGGTTATCTTGCAATCCCGAGATAATCGTCTCCATGCTCCAAATCCATTTTAAAGCCATTTTTAAGGCATTTCGCGCATACATGAAATGAACACATTTTTCTCCAAAACTATAACAGATGCAAGCTTGTCCTGTTTGGTGGAGATGATATTTAATAAAATAAGTAGAAATCCACTAAAAGTTTTGTTTGGTTATCTTGCAATCCCGAGATAATCGTCTCCATGCTCCAAATCCATTTTAAAGCCATTTTTAAGGCATTTCGCGCATACATGAAATGAACACATTTTTCTCCAAAACTATAACAGATGCAAGCTTCTCTTGTTTGGTGGAGATGATATTTAATAAAATAAGTAGAAATCCACTAAAAGTTTTGTTTGGTTATCTTGCAATCCCGAGATAATCGTCTCCATGCTCCAAATCCATTTTAAAGCCATTTTTAAGGCATTTCGCGCATACATGAAATAAACACATTTTTCTCCAAAACTATAACAGATGCAAGCTTGTCCTGTTTGGTGGAGATGATATTTAATAAAATAAGTAGAAATCCACTAAAAGTTTTGTTTGGTTATCTTGCAATCCCGAGATAATCGTCTCCATGCTCCAAATCCATTTTAAAGCCATTTTTAAGGCATTTCGCGCATACATGAAATGAACACATTTTTCTCCAAAACTATAACAGATGCAAGCTTGTCCTGTTTGGTGGAGATGATATTTAATAAAATAAGTAGAAATCCACTAAAAGTTTTGTTTGGTTATCTTGCAATCCCGAGATAATCGTCTCCATGCTCCAAATCCATTTTAAAGCCATTTTTAAGGCATTTCGCGCATACATGAAATGAACACATTTTTCTCCAAAACTATAACAGATGCAAGCTTGTCCTGTTTGGTGGAGATGATATTTAATAAAATAAGTAGAAATCCACTAAAAGTTTTGTTTGGTTATCTTGCAATCCCGAGATAATCGTCTCCATGCTCCAAATCCATTTTAAAGCCATTTTTAAGGCATTTCGCGCATACATGAAATGAACACATTTTTCTCCAAAACTATAACAGATGCAAGCTTGTCCTGTTTGGTGGAGATGATATTTAATAAAATAAGTAGAAATCCACTAAAAGTTTTGTTTGGTTATCTTGCAATCCCGAGATAATCGTCTCCATGCTCCAAATCCATTTTAAAGCCATTTTTAAGGCATTTCGCGCATACATGAAATGAACACATTTTTCTCCAAAACTATAACAGATGCAAGCTTGTCCTGTTTGGTGGAGATGATATTTAATAAAATAAGTAGAAATCCACTAAAAGTTTTGTTTGGTTATATTGCAATCCCGAGATAATCGTCTCCATGCTCCAAATCCATTTTAAAGCCATTTTTAAGGCATTTCGCGCATACATGAAATGAACACATTTTTCTCCAAAACTATAACAGATGCAAGCTTGTCCTGTTTGGTGGAGATGATATTTAATAAAATAAGTAGAAATCCACTAAAAGTTTTGTTTGGTTATCTTGCAATCCCGAGATAATCGTCTCCATGCTCCAAATCCATTTTAAAGCCATTTTTAAGGCATTTCGCGCATACATGAAATGAACACATTTTTCTCCAAAACTATAACAGATGCAAGCTTGTCCTGTTTGGTGGAGATGATATTTAATAAAATAAGTAGAAATCCACTAAAAGTTTTGTTTGGTTATCTTGCAATCCCGAGATAATCGTCTCCATGCTCCAAATCCATTTTAAAGCCATTTTTAAGGCATTTCGCGCATACATGAAATGAACACATTTTTCTCCAAAACTATAACAGATGCAAGCTTGTCCTGTTTGGTGGAGATGATATTTAATAAAATAAGTAGAAATCCACTAAAAGTTTTGTTTGGTTATCTTGCAATCCCGAGATAATCGTCTCCATGCTCCAAATCCATTTTAAAGCCATTTTTAAGGCATTTCGCGCATACATGAAATGAACACATTTTTCTCCAAAACTATAACAGATGCAAGCTTGTCCTGTTTGGTGGAGATAATATTTAATAAAATAAGTAGAAATCTACTAAAAGTTTCGTTTGTTTATATTGCCATCCTGAGATAATCGTCTCCATGCTCCAAATCCATTTTAAAGCCATTTCAAAGGCATTTTGCGCATACATGAAATGAACACATTTTTCTCCAAAACTATAACACATGCAAGCTTGTCCTGTTTGGTGGAGATGATATTTAATAAAATAAGTAGAAATCCACTAAAAGTTTTGTTTGGTTATCTTGCAATCCCGAGATAATCGTCTCCATGCTCCAAATCCATTTTAAAGCCATTTTTAAGGCATTTCGCGCATACATGAAATGAACACATTTTTCTCCAAAACTATAACACATCCAAGCTTGTCCTGTTTGGTGGAGATGATATTTAATAAAATAAGTAGAAATCCACTAAAAGTTTTGTTTGGTTATCTTGCAATCCCGAGATAATCGTCTCCATGCTCCAAATCCATTTTAAAGCAATTTTTAAGGCATTTCGCGCATACATGAAATGAACACATTTTTCTCCAAAACTATAACAGATGCAAGCTTGTCCTGTTTGGTGGAGATGATATTTAATAAAATAAGTAGAAATCCACTAAAAGTTTTGTTTGGTTATCTTGCAATCCCGAGATAATCGTCTCCATGCTCCAAATCCATTTTAAAGTCATTTTTAAGGCATTTCTACTTATTTTATTAAATATCATCTCCACCAAACAGGACAAGCTTGCATCTATTATAGTTTTGGAGAAAAATGTGTTCATTTCATGTATGCGCGAAATGCCTTAAAAATGGCTTTAAAATGGATTTGGAGCATGGAGACGATTATCTCGGGATTGCAATATAACCAAACAAAACTTTTAGTGGATTTCTACTTATTTTATTAAATATCATCTCCACCAAACAGGACAAGCTTGCATCTGTTATAGTTTTGGAGAAAAATGTGTTCATTTCATGTATGCGCGAAATGCCTTAAAAATGGCTTTAAAATGGATTTGGAGCATGGAGACGATTATCTCGGGATTGCAAGATAACCAAACAAAACTTTTAGTGGATTTCTACTTATTTTATTAAATATCATCTCCACCAAACAGGACAAGCTTGCATCTGTTATAGTTTTGGAGAAAAATGTGTTCATTTCATGTATGCGCGAAATGCCTTAAAAATGGCTTTAAAATTGATTTGGAGCATGGAGACGATTATCTCGGGATTGCAAGATAACCAAACAAAACTTTTAGTGGATTTCTACTTATTTTATTAAATATCATCTCCACCAAACAGGACAAGCTTGCATCTGTTATAGTTTTGGAGAAAAATGTGTTCATTTCATGTATGCGCGAAATGCCTTAAAAATGGCTTTAAAATGGATTTGGAGCATGGAGACGATTATCTCGGGATTGCAAGATAACCAAACAAAACTTTTAGTGGATTTCTACTTATTTTATTAAATATCATCTCCACCAAACAGGACAAGCTTGCATCTGTTATAGTTTTGGAGAAAAATGTGTTCATTTCATGTATGCGCGAAATGCCTTAAAAATGGCTTTAAAATGGATTTGGAGCATGGAGACGATTATCTCGGGATTGCAAGATAACCAAACAAAACTTTTAGTGGATTTCTACTTATTTTATTAAATATCATCTCCACCAAACAGGACAAGCTTGCATCTGTTATAGTTTTGGAGAAAAATGTGTTCATTTCATGTATGCGCGAAATGCCTTAAAAATGGCTTTAAAATGGATTTGGAGCATGGAGACGATTATCTCGGGATTGCAAGATAACCAAACAAAACTTTTAGTGGATTTCTACTTATTTTATTAAATATCATCTCCACCAAACAGGACAAGCTTGCATCTGTTATAGTTTTGGAGAAAAATGTGTTCATTTCATGTATGCGCAAAATGCCTTTGAAATGGCTTTAAAATGGATTTGGAGCATGGAGACGATTATCTTAGGATGGCAATATAAACAAACGAAACTTTTAGTAGATTTCTACTTATTTTATTAATTATTATCTCCACCAAACAGGACAAGCTTGCATCTGTTATAGTTTTGGAGAAAAATGTGTTCATTTCATGTATGCGCGAAATGCCTTAAAAATGGCTTTAAAATGGATTTGGAGCATGGAGACGATTATCTCGGGATTGCAAGATAACCAAACAAAACTTTTAGTGGATTTCTACTTATTTTATTAAATATCATCTCCACCAAACAGGACAAGCTTGCATCTGTTATAGTTTTGGAGAAAAATGTGTTCATTTCATGTATGCGCGAAATGCCTTAAAAATGGCTTTAAAATGGATTTGGAGCATGGAGACGATTATCTCGAGATTGCAAGATAACCAAACAAAACTTTTAGTGGATTTCTACTTATTTTATTAAATATCATCTCCACCAAACAGGACAAGCTTGCATCTGTTATAGTTTTGGAGAAAAATGTGTTCATTTCATGTATGCGCGAAATGCCTTAAAAATGGCTTTAAAATGGATTTGGAGCATGGAGACGATTATCTCGGGATTGCAAGATAACCAAACAAAACTTTTAGTGGATTTCTACTTATTTTATTAAATATCATCTCCACCAAACAGGACAAGCTTGCATCTGTTATAGTTTTGGAGAAAAATGTGTTCATTTCATGTATGCGCGAAATGCCTTAAAAATGGCTTTAAAATGGATTTGGAGCATGGAGACGATTATCTCGGGATTGCAAGATAACCAAACAAAACTTTTAGTGGATTTCTACTTATTTTATTAAATATCATCTCCACCAAACAGGACAAGCTTGCATCTGTTATAGTTTTGGAGAAAAATGTGTTCATTTCATGTATGCGCGAAATGCCTTAAAAATGGCTTTAAAATGGATTTGGAGCATGGAGACGATTATCTCGGGATTGCAAGATAACCAAACAAAACTTTTAGTGGATTTCTACTTATTTTATTAAATATCATCTCCACCAAACAGGACAAGCTTGCATCTGTTATAGTTTTGGAGAAAAATGTGTTCATTTCATGTATGCGAGAAATGCCTTAAAAATGGCTTTAAAATGGATTTGGAGCATGGAGACGATTATCTCGGGATTGCAAGATAACCAAACAAAACTTTTAGTGGATTTCTACTTATTTTATTAAATATCATCTCCACCAAACAGGACAAGCTTGCATCTGTTATAGTTTTGGAGAAAATTGTGTTCATTTCATGTATGCGCGAAATGCCTTAAAAATGGCTTTAAAATGGATTTGGAGCATGGAGACGATTATCTCGGGATTGCAAGATAACCAAACAAAACTTTTAGTGGATTTCTACTTATTTTATTAAATATCATCTCCACCAAACAGGACAAGCTTGCATCTGTTATAGTTTTGGAGAAAAATGTGTTCATTTCATGTATGCGCGAAATGCCTTAAAAATGGCTTTAAAATGGATTTGGAGCATGGAGACGATTATCTCGGGATTGCAAGATAACCAAACAAAACTTTTAGTGGATTTCTACTTATTTTATTAAATATCATCTCCACCAAACAGGACAAGCTTGCATCTGTTATAGTTTTGGAGAAAAATGTGTTCATTTCATGTATGCGCGAAATGCCTTAAAAATGGCTTTAAAATGGATTTGGAGCATGGAGACGATTATCTCGGGATTGCAAGATAACCAAACAAAAATTTTAGTGGATTTCTACTTATTTTATTAAATATCATCTCCACCAAACAGGACAAGCTTGCATCTGTTATAGTTTTGGAGAAAAATGTGTTCATTTCATGTATGCGCGAAATGCCTTAAAAATGGCTTTAAAATGGATTTGGAGCATGGAGACGATTATCTCGGGATTGCAAGATAACCAAACAAAACTTTTAGTGGATTTCTACTTATTTTATTAAATATCATCTCCACCAAACAAGACAAGCTTGCATCTGTTATAGTTTTGGAGAAAAATGTGTTCATTTCATGTATGCGCGAAATGCCTTAAAAATGGCTTTAAAATGGATTTGGAGCATGGAGACGATTATCTCGGGATTGCAAGATAACCAAACAAAACTTTTAGTGGATTTCTACTTATTTTATTAAATATCATCTCCACCAAACAGGACAAGCTTGCATCTGTTATAGTTTTGGAGAAAAATGTGTTCATTTCATGTATGCGCGAAATGCCTTAAAAATGGCTTTAAAATGGATTTGGAGCATGGAGACGATTATCTCGGGATTGCAAGATAACCAAACAAAACTTTTAGTGGATTTCTACTTATTTTATTAAATATCATCTCCACCAAACAGGACAAGCTTGCATCTGTTATAGTTTTGGAGAAAAATGTGTTCATTTCATGTATGCGCGAAATGCCTTAAAAATGGCTTTAAAATGGATTTGGAGCATGGAGACGATTATCTCGGGATTGCAATATAACCAAACAAAACTTTTAGTGGATTTCTACTTATTTTATTAAATATCATCTCAACCAAACAGGACAAGCTTGCATCTGTTATAGTTTTGGAGAAAAATGTGTTCATTTCATGTATGCGCGAAATGCCTTAAAAATGGCTTTAAAATGGATTTGGAGCATGGAGACGATTATCTCGGGATTGCAAGATAACCAAACAAAAATTTTAGTGGATTTCTACTTATTTTATTAAATATCATCTCCACCAAACAGGACAAGCTTGCATCTGTTTTCGTTTTGGAGAAAAATGTGTTCATTTCATGTATGCGCGAAATGCCTTAAAAATGGCTTTAAAATGGATTTGGAGCATGGAGACGATTATCTCGGGATTGCAAGATAACCAAACAAAACTTTTAGTGGATTTCTACTTATTTTATTAAATATCATCTCCACCAAACAGGACAAGCTTGCATCTGTTATAGTTTTGGAGAAAAATGTGTTCTTTTCATGTATGCGCGAAATGCCTTAAAAATGGCTTTAAAATGGATTTGGAGCATGGAGACGATTATCTCGGGATTGCAAGATAACCAAACAAAACTTTTAGTGGATTTCTACTTATTTTATTAAATATCATCTCCACCAAACAAGAGAAGCTTGCATCTGTTATAGTTTTGGAGAAAAATGTGTTCATTTCATGTATGCGCGAAATGCCTTAAAAATGGCTTTAAAATGGATTTGGAGCATGGAGACGATTATCTCGGGATTGCAAGATAACCAAACAAAACTTTTAGTGGATTTCTACTTATTTTATTAAATATCATCTCCACCAAACAGGACAAGCTTGCATCTGTTATAGTTTTGGAGAAAAATGTGTTCATTTCATGTATGCGCGAAATGCCTTAAAAATGGCTTTAAAATGGATTTGGAGCATGGAGACGATTATCTCGGGATTGCAAGATAACCAAACAAAACTTTTAGTGGATTTCTACTTATTTTATTAAATATCATCTCCACCAAACAGGACAAGCTTGCATCTGTTATAGTTTTGGAGAAAAATGTGTTCATTTCATGTATGCGCGAAATGCCTTAAAAATGGCTTTAAAATGGATTTGGAGCATGGAGACGATTATCTCGGGATTGCAAGATAACCAAACAAAAATTTTAGTGGATTTCTACTTATTTTATTAAATATCATCTCCACCAAACAGGACAAGCTTGCATCTGTTATAGTTTTGGAGAAAAATGTGTTCATTTCATGTATGCGCGAAATGCCTTAAAAATGGCTTTAAAATGGATTTGGAGCATGGAGACGATTATCTCGGGATTGCAAGATAACCAAACAAAACTTTTAGTGGATTTCTACTTATTTTATTAAATATCATCTCCACCAAACAAGACAAGCTTGCATCTGTTATAGTTTTGGAGAAAAATGTGTTCATTTCATGTATGCGCGAAATGCCTTAAAAATGGCTTTAAAATGGATTTGGAGCATGGAGACGATTATCTCGGGATTGCAAGATAACCAAACAAAACTTTTAGTGGATTTCTACTTATTTTATTAAATATCATCTCCACCAAACAGGACAAGCTTGCATCTGTTATAGTTTTGGAGAAAAATGTGTTCATTTCATGTATGCGCGAAATGCCTTAAAAATGGCTTTAAAATGGATTTGGAGCATGGAGACGATTATCTCGGGATTGCAAGATAACCAAACAAAACTTTTAGTGGATTTCTACTTATTTTATTAAATATCATCTCCACCAAACAGGACAAGCTTGCATCTGTTATAGTTTTGGAGAAAAATGTGTTCATTTCATGTATGCGCGAAATGCCTTAAAAATGGCTTTAAAATGGATTTGGAGCATGGAGACGATTATCTCGGGATTGCAATATAACCAAACAAAACTTTTAGTGGATTTCTACTTATTTTATTAAATATCATCTCCACCAAACAGGACAAGCTTGCATCTGTTATAGTTTTGGAGAAAAATGTGTTCATTTCATGTATGCGCGAAATGCCTTAAAAATGGCTTTAAAATGGATTTGGAGCATGGAGACGATTATCTCGGGATTGCAAGATAACCAAACAAAAATTTTAGTGGATTTCTACTTATTTTATTAAATATCATCTCCACCAAACAGGACAAGCTTGCATCTGTTTTCGTTTTGGAGAAAAATGTGTTCATTTCATGTATGCGCGAAATGCCTTAAAAATGGCTTTAAAATGGATTTGGAGCATGGAGACGATTATCTCGGGATTGCAAGATAACCAAACAAAACTTTTAGTGGATTTCTACTTATTTTATTAAATATCATCTCCACCAAACAGGACAAGCTTGCATCTGTTATAGTTTTGGAGAAAAATGTGTTCATTTCATGTATGCGCGAAATGCCTTAAAAATGGCTTTAAAATGGATTTGGAGCATGGAGACGATTATCTCGGGATTGCAAGATAACCAAACAAAACTTTTAGTGGATTTCTACTTATTTTATTACATATCATCTCCACCAAACAAGAGAAGCTTGCATCTGTTATAGTTTTGGAGAAAAATGTGTTCATTTCATGTATGCGCGAAATGCCTTAAAAATGGCTTTAAAATGGATTTGGAGCATGGAGACGATTATCTCGGGATTGCAAGATAACCAAACAAAACTTTTAGTGGATTTCTACTTATTTTATTAAATATCATCTCCACCAAACAGGACAAGCTTGCATCTGTTATAGTTTTGGAGAAAAATGTGTTCATTTCATGTATGCGCGAAATGCCTTAAAAATGGCTTTAAAATGGATTTGGAGCATGGAGACGATTATCTCGGGATTGCAAGATAACCAAACAAAACTTTTAGTGGATTTCTACTTATTTTATTAAATATCATCTCCACTAAACAGGACAAGCTTGCATCTGTTATAGTTTTGGAGAAAAATGTGTTCATTTCATGTATGCGCGAAATGCCTTAAAAATGGCTTTAAAATGGATTTGGAGCATGGAGACGATTATCTCGGGATTGCAATATAACCAAACAAAACTTTTAGTGGATTTCTACTTATTTTATTAAATATCATCTCCACCAAACAGGACAAGCTTGCATCTGTTATAGTTTTGGAGAAAAATGTGTTCATTTCATGTATGCGCGAAATGCCTTAAAAATGGCTTTAAAATGGATTTGGAGCATGGAGACGATTATCTCGGGATTGCAAGATAACCAAACAAAAATTTTAGTGGATTTCTACTTATTTTATTAAATATCATCTCCACCAAACAGGACAAGCTTGCATCTGTTATAGTTTTGGAGAAAAATGTGTTCATTTCATGTATGCGCGAAATGCCTTAAAAATGGCTTTAAAATGGATTTGGAGCATGGAGACGATTATCTCGGGATTGCAAGATAACCAAACAAAACTTTTAGTGGATTTCTACTTATTTTATTAAATATCATCTCCACCAAACAAGACAAGCTTGCATCTGTTATAGTTTTGGAGAAAAATGTGTTCATTTCATGTATGCGCGAAATGCCTTAAAAATGGCTTTAAAATGGATTTGGAGCATGGAGACGATTATCTCGGGATTGCAAGATAACCAAACAAAACTTTTAGTGTATTTCTACTTATTTTATTAAATATCATCTCCACCAAACAGGACAAGCTTGCATCTATTATAGTTTTGGAGAAAAATGTGTTCATTTCATGTATGCGCGAAATGCCTTAAAAATGGCTTTAAAATGGATTTGGAGCATGGAGACGATTATCTCGGGATTGCAATATAACCAAACAAAACTTTTAGTGGATTTCTACTTATTTTATTAAATATCATCTCCACCAAACAGGACAAGCTTGCATCTGTTATAGTTTTGGAGAAAAATGTGTTCATTTCATGTATGCGCGAAATGCCTTAAAAATGGCTTTAAAATGGATTTGGAGCATGGAGACGATTATCTCGGGATTGCAAGATAACCAAACAAAACTTTTAGTGGATTTCTACTTATTTTATTAAATATCATCTCCACCAAACAAGACAAGCTTGCATCTGTTATAGTTTTGGAGAAAAATGTGTTCATTTCATGTATGCGCGAAATGCCTTAAAAATGGCTTTAAAATGGATTTGGAGCATGGAGACGATTATCTCGGGATTGCAAGATAACCAAACAAAACTTTTAGTGGATTTCTACTTATTTTATTAAATATCATCTCCACCAAACAGGACAAGCTTGCATCTGTTATAGTTTTGGAGAAAAATGTGTTCATTTCATGTATGCGCGAAATGCCTTAAAAATGGCTTTAAAATGGATTTGGAGCATGGAGACGATTATCTCGGGATTGCAAGATAACCAAACAAAACTTTTAGTGTATTTCTACTTATTTTATTAAATATCATCTCCACCAAACAGGACAAGCTTGCATCTATTATAGTTTTGGAGAAAAATGTGTTCATTTCATGTATGCGCGAAATGCCTTAAAAATGGCTTTAAAATGGATTTGGAGCATGGAGACGATTATCTCGGGATTGCAATATAACCAAACAAAACTTTTAGTGGATTTCTACTTATTTTATTAAATATCATCTCCACCAAACAGGACAAGCTTGCATCTGTTATAGTTTTGGAGAAAAATGTGTTCATTTCATGTATGCGCGAAATGCCTTAAAAATGGCTTTAAAATGGATTTGGAGCATGGAGACGATTATCTCGGGATTGCAAGATAACCAAACAAAACTTTTAGTGGATTTCTACTTATTTTATTAAATATCATCTCCACCAAACAGGACAAGCTTGCATCTGTTATAGTTTTGGAGAAAAATGTGTTCATTTCATGTATGCGCGAAATGCCTTAAAAATGGCTTTAAAATGGATTTGGAGCATGGAGACGATTATCTCGGGATTGCAAGATAACCAAACAAAACTTTTAGTGGATTTCTACTTATTTTATTAAATATCATCTCCACCAAACAGGACAAGCTTGCATCTGTTATAGTTTTGGAGAAAAATGTGTTCATTTCATGTATGCGCGAAATGCCTTAAAAATGGCTTTAAAATGGATTTGGAGCATGGAGACGATTATCTCGGGATTGCAAGATAACCAAACAAAACTTTTAGTGGATTTCTACTTATTTTATTAAATATCATCTCCACCAAACAGGACAAGCTTGCATCTGTTATAGTTTTGGAGAAAAATGTGTTCATTTCATGTATGCGCGAAATGCCTTAAAAATGGCTTTAAAATGGATTTGGAGCATGGAGACGATTATCTCGGGATTGCAAGATAACCAAACAAAACTTTTAGTGGATTTCTACTTATTTTATTAAATATCATCTCCACCAAACAAGACAAGCTTGCATCTGTTATAGTTTTGGAGAAAAATGTGTTCATTTCATGTATGCGCGAAATGCCTTAAAAATGGCTTTAAAATGGATTTGGAGCATGGAGACGATTATCTCGGGATTGCAAGATAACCAAACAAAACTTTTAGTGGATTTCTACTTATTTTATTAAATATCATCTCCACCAAACAGGACAAGCTTGCATCTGTTATAGTTTTGGAGAAAAATGTGTTCATTTCATGTATGCGCGAAATGCCTTAAAAATGGCTTTAAAATGGATTTGGAGCATGGAGACGATTATCTCGGGATTGCAAGATAACCAAACAAAACTTTTAGTGGATTTCTACTTATTTTATTAAATATCATCTCCACCAAACAGGACAAGCTTGCATCTGTTATAGTTTTGGAGAAAAATGTGTTCATTTCATGTATGCGCGAAATGCCTTAAAAATGGCTTTAAAATGGATTTGGAGCATGGAGACGATTATCTCGGGATTGCAATATAACCAAACAAAACTTTTAGTGGATTTCTACTTATTTTATTAAATATCATCTCCACCAAACAGGACAAGCTTGCATCTGTTATAGTTTTGGAGAAAAATGTGTTCATTTCATGTATGCGCGAAATGCCTTAAAAATGGCTTTAAAATGGATTTGGAGCATGGAGACGATTATCTCGGGATTGCAAGATAACCAAACAAAAATTTTAGTGGATTTCTACTTATTTTATTAAATATCATCTCCACCAAACAGAACAAGCTTGCATCTGTTTTCGTTTTGGAGAAAAATGTGTTCATTTCATGTATGCGCGAAATGCCTTAAAAATGGCTTTAAAATGGATTTGGAGCATGGAGACGATTATCTCGGGATTGCAAGATAACCAAACAAAACTTTTAGTGGATTTCTACTTATTTTATTAAATATCATCTCCACCAAACAGGACAAGCTTGCATCTGTTATAGTTTTGGAGAAAAATGTGTTCATTTCATGTATGCGCGAAATGCCTTAAAAATGGCTTTAAAATGGATTTGGAGCATGGAGACGATTATCTCGGGATTGCAAGATAACCAAACAAAACTTTTAGTGGATTTCTACTTATTTTATTAAATATCATCTCCACCAAACAAGAGAAGCTTGCATCTGTTATAGTTTTGGAGAAAAATGTGTTCATTTCATGTATGCGCGAAATGCCTTAAAAATGGCTTTAAAATGGATTTGGAGCATGGAGACGATTATCTCGGGATTGCAAGATAACCAAACAAAACTTTTAGTGGATTTCTACTTATTTTATTAAATATCATCTCCACCAAACAGGACAAGCTTGCATCTGTTATAGTTTTGGAGAAAAATGTGTTCATTTCATGTATGCGCGAAATGCCTTAAAAATGGCTTTAAAATGGATTTGGAGCATGGAGACGATTATCTCGGGATTGCAAGATAACCAAACAAAACTTTTAGTGGATTTCTACTTATTTTATTAAATATCATCTCCACTAAACAGGACAAGCTTGCATCTGTTATAGTTTTGGAGAAAAATGTGTTCATTTCATGTATGCGCGAAATGCCTTAAAAATGGCTTTAAAATGGATTTGGAGCATGGAGACGATTATCTCGGGATTGCAATATAACCAAACAAAACTTTTAGTGGATTTCTACTTATTTTATTAAATATCATCTCCACCAAACAGGACAAGCTTGCATCTGTTATAGTTTTGGAGAAAAATGTGTTCATTTCATGTATGCGCGAAATGCCTTAAAAATGGCTTTAAAATGGATTTGGAGCATGGAGACGATTATCTCGGGATTGCAAGATAACCAAACAAAAATTTTAGTGGATTTCTACTTATTTTATTAAATATCATCTCCACCAAACAGGGCAAGCTTGCATCTGTTATAGTTTTGGAGAAAAATGTGTTCATTTCATGTATGCGCGAAATGCCTTAAAAATGGCTTTAAAATGGATTTGGAGCATGGAGACGATTATCTCGGGATTGCAAGATAACCAAACAAAACTTTTAGTGGATTTCTACTTATTTTATTAAATATCATCTCCACCAAACAAGACAAGCTTGCATCTGTTATAGTTTTGGAGAAAAATGTGTTCATTTCATGTATGCGCGAAATGCCTTAAAAATGGCTTTAAAATGGATTTGGAGCATGGAGACGATTATCTCGGGATTGCAAGATAACCAAACAAAACTTTTAGTGGATTTCTACTTATTTTATTAAATATCATCTCCACCAAACAGGACAAGCTTGCATGTGTTATAGTTTTGGAGAAAAATGTGTTCATTTCATGTATGCGCAAAATGCCTTTGAAATGGCTTTAAAATGGATTTGGAGCATGGAGACGATTATCTCGGGATTGCAAGATAACCAAACAAAACTTTTAGTGGATTTCTACTTATTTTATTAAATATCATCTCCACTAAACAGGACAAGCTTGCATCTGTTATAGTTTTGGAGAAAAATGTGTTCATTTCATGTATGCGCGAAATGCCTTAAAAATGGCTTTCAAATGGATTTGGAGCATGGAGACGATTATCTCGGGATTGCAAGATAACCAAACAAAAATTTTAGTGGATTTCTACTTATTTTATTAAATATCATCTCCACCAAACAGGACAAGCTTGCATCTGTTATAGTTTTGGAGAAAAATGTGTTCATTTCATGTATGCGCGAAATGCCTTAAAAATGGCTTTAAAATGGATTTGGAGCATGGAGACGATTATCTCGGGATTGCAAGATAACCAAACAAAACTTTTAGTGGATTTCTACTTATTTTATTAAATATCATCTCCACCAAACAAGACAAGCTTGCATCTGTTATAGTTTTGGAGAAAAATGTGTTCATTTCATGTATGCGCGAAATGCCTTAAAAATGGCTTTAAAATGGATTTGGAGCATGGAGACGATTATCTCGGGATTGCAAGATAACCAAACAAAACTTTTAGTGGATTTCTACTTATTTTATTAAATATCATCTCCACCAAACAAGACAAGCTTGCATCTGTTATAGTTTTGGAGAAAAATGTGTTCATTTCATGTATGCGCGAAATGCCTTAAAAATGGCTTTAAAATGGATTTGGAGCATGGAGACGATTATCTCGGGATTGCAAGATAACCAAACAAAACTTTTAGTGGATTTCTACTTATTTTATTAAATATCATCTCCACCAAACAGGACAAGCTTGCATGTGTTATAGTTTTGGAGAAAAATGTGTTCATTTCATGTATGCGCAAAATGCCTTTGAAATGGCTTTAAAATGGATTTGGAGCATGGAGACGATTATCTCGGGATTGCAAGATAACCAAACAAAACTTTTAGTGGATTTCTACTTATTTTATTAAATATCATCTCCACTAAACAGGACAAGCTTGCATCTGTTATAGTTTTGGAGAAAAATGTGTTCATTTCATGTATGCGCGAAATGCCTTAAAAATGGCTTTCAAATGGATTTGGAGCATGGAGACGATTATCTCGGGATTGCAAGATAACCAAACAAAAATTTTAGTGGATTTCTACTTATTTTATTAAATATCATCTCCACCAAACAGGACAAGCTTGCATCTGTTATAGTTTTGGAGAAAAATGTGTTCATTTCATGTATGCGCGAAATGCCTTAAAAATGGCTTTAAAATGGATTTGGAGCATGGAGACGATTATCTCGGGATTGCAAGATAACCAAACAAAACTTTTAGTGGATTTCTACTTATTTTATTAAATATCATCTCCACCAAACAAGACAAGCTTGCATCTGTTATAGTTTTGGAGAAAAATGTGTTCATTTCATGTATGCGCGAAATGCCTTAAAAATGGCTTTAAAATGGATTTGGAGCATGGAGACGATTATCTCGGGATTGCAAGATAACCAAACAAAACTTTTAGTGGATTTCTACTTATTTTATTAAATATCATCTCCACCAAACAGGACAAGCTTGCATGTGTTATAGTTTTGGAGAAAAATGTGTTCATTTCATGTATGCGCAAAATGCCTTTGAAATGGCTTTAAAATGGATTTGGAGCATGGAGACGATTATCTCGGGATTGCAAGATAACCAAACAAAACTTTTAGTGGATTTCTACTTATTTTATTAAATATCATCTCCACCAAACAGGACAAGCTTGCATCTGTTATAGTTTTGGAGAAAAATGTGTTTATTTCATGTATGCGCGAAATGCCTTAAAAATGGCTTTAAAATGGATTTGGAGCATGGAGACGATTATCTCGGGATTGCAAGATAACCAAACAAAACTTTTAGTGTATTTCTACTTATTTTATTAAATATCATCTCCACCAAACAGGACAAGCTTGCATCTATTATAGTTTTGGAGAAAAATGTGTTCATTTCATGTATGCGCGAAATGCCTTAAAATGGCTTTAAAATGGATTTGGAGCATGGAGACGATTATCTCGGGATTGCAATATAACCAAACAAAACTTTTAGTGGATTTCTACTTATTTTATTAAATATCATCTCCACCAAACAGGACAAGCTTGCATCTGTTATAGTTTTGGAGAAAAATGTGTTCATTTCATGTATGCGCGAAATGCCTTAAAAATGGCTTTAAAATGGATTTGGAGCATGGAGACGATTATCTCGGGATTGCAAGATAACCAAACAAAACTTTTAGTGGATTTCTACTTATTTTATTAAATATCATCTCCACCAAACAGGACAAGCTTGCATCTGTTATAGTTTTGGAGAAAAATGTGTTCATTTCATGTATGCGCGAAATGCCTTAAAAATGGCTTTAAAATGGATTTGGAGCATGGAGACGATTATCTCGGGATTGCAAGATAACCAAACAAAACTTTTAGTGGATTTCTACTTATTTTATTAAATATCATCTCCACCAAACAGGACAAGCTTGCATCTGTTATAGTTTTGGAGAAAAATGTGTTCATTTCATGTATGCGCGAAATGCCTTAAAAATGGCTCTAAAATGGATTTGGAGCATGGAGACGATTATCTCGGGATTGCAAGATAACCAAACAAAACTTTTAGTGGATTTCTACTTATTTTATTAAATATCATCTCCACCAAACAGGACAAGCTTGCATCTGTTATAGTTTTGGAGAAAAATGTGTTCATTTCATGTATGCGCGAAATGCCTTAAAAATGGCTTTAAAATGGATTTGGAGCATGGAGACGATTATCTCGGGATTGCAAGATAACCAAACAAAACTTTTAGTGGATTTCTACTTATTTTATTAAATATCATCTCCACCAAACAGGACAAGCTTGCATCTGTTATAGTTTTGGAGAAAAATGTGTTCATTTCATGTATGCGCGAAATGCCTTAAAAATGGCTTTAAAATGGATTTGGAGCATGGAGACGATTATCTCGGGATTGCAAGATAACCAAACAAAACTTTTAGTGGATTTCTACTTATTTTATTAAATATCATCTCTAGTGATGAGCGAGCATGCTTGTAACTACTCGGTACTCGCACGAGTATCACTGTACTCGGGCTGCTCGGCGGGTACCGAGTAATTTTGCAATACTCGTGCTTTACTCGTGGTCTTCATCCCTGCATGTTGGCGCTCTTTTGAGAGCCAGCCCTCATGCAGGGATTGGCTGGCAGACCACTGCAATGCCACAGCCCTGTTAGTTGTGGAATTGCAGTGATTGGCTGGCCTGCACAGCGTGACCGAGCCTTTATACCGGCCGGCGCGCTGTGCTCTGTACACAGCCATCTCATATTCCCTGCTTTCCACGCCCACAGGCGCCTATGATTGGTTGCAGTGAGACACGCCCCCACGCTGAGTGACAGGTGTCACATTGCACCCAATCACAGCAGCCGGTGGGCGTGTCTATACTGTGCAGTAAAATAAATAAATAAATAATTAAAAAAACGGCGTGCGGTTCCCCCCAATTTTAATACCAGCCAGATAAAGCCATACAGCTGAAGGCTGGTATTCTCAGGATGGGGAGCCCCACGTTATGGGGAGCCCCCCACCCTAACAATATCAGTCAGCAGCTGGCCAGAATTGCCGCATACATTATATGCGACAATTCTGGGGCTGTACCCGGCTCTTCCCGATTTACCCTGGTGCGTTGGCAAATCGGGGTAATAAGGAGTTATTGGAAGCCCATAGCTGCCAATAAGTCCTAGATTAATCATGTCAGGCGTCTATGAGACACCCTCCATGATTAATCTGTAAGTTACAGTAAATAAACACACACACCAGAAAAAATCCTTTATTAGAAATAAAAAACACACACATATACCCTGGTTCACCACTTTAATCAGCCCGAAAAAGCCCTCCATGTCCGGCATAATCCAGGATGATCCAGCGTCGCATCCAGCGCTGCTGCATGGAGGTGACCGGAGCCGCAGCACACACAGCCGCTCCGGTCACCTCCACGCAGCAAATGAACACAGCCGCGCGATCAGCTGCTGTCACTGAGGTTACCCGCTGTCACCGCTGCATCCACCGGTGGCCGCGGGTAACCTCAGTGACAGCAGCTGATCGCGCGGCTGTGTTCATTTGCTGTGTGGAGGTGACCGGAGCGGCTGTGTGTGCTGCGGCTCCGGTCACCTCCATGCAGCAGCGCTGGATGCGACGCTGGATCATCCTGGATTACGCCGGACATGGAGGGCTTTTTCGGGCTGATTAAAGTGGTGAACCAGGGTATATGTGTGTGTTTTTATTTCTAATAAAGGATTTTTTCTGGTGTGTGTGTGTTTATTTACTGTAACTTACAGATTAATCATGGAGGGTGTCTCATAGACGCCTGACATGATTAATCTAGGACTTATTGGCAGCTATGGGCTGCCAATAACTCCTTATTACCCCGATTTGCCAACGCACCAGGGCAAATCGGGAAGAGCCGGGTACAGTCCCAGAACTGTCGCATATAATGTATGCGGCAATTCTGGGCGGCTGTTGGCTGATATTGTTAGGGTGGGGGGCTCCCCATAACGTGGAGCTCCCCATCCTGAGAATACCAGCCTTCAGCCGTATGGCTTTATCTGGCTGGTTTTAAAAATGGGGGGAACCGCACGCCGTTTTTTTTTTAATTATTTATTAATTTTAATTATTAATTTTAATTATTTATTAAATAATTAAAAAAAACGGCGTGCGGTTCCCCCCATTTTTAAAACCAGCCAGATAAAGCCATACGGCTGAAGGCTGGTATTCTCAGGATGGGGAGCTCCACGTTATGGGGAGCCCCCCACCCTAACAATATCAGCCAACAGCTGCCCAGAATTGCCGCATACATTATATGCGACAGTTCTGGGACTGTACCCGGCTCTTCCCGATTTACCCTGGTGCGTTGGCAAATCGGGGTAATAAGGAGTTAATGGCAGCCCATAGCTGCCACTAAATCCTAGATTAATCATGTCAGGCGTCTCCCCGAGATTCCTTCCATGATTAATCTGTAAATTACAGTTAAAAAACACACACATCCGAAAAATCCTTTATTAGAAATAAAAAACACTAACAAAGTCCCTCATTACCAATTTATTAACCCCGACAAACCCTCCATGTCCGGCGTACTCCACGGACTCCGGCGTCGCGTCCAGCTCTGCTGCATGGAAGTGACAGGAGCTGCAGAAGACACCGCCGCTCCGGTCACCTCCACGCAGCTAATGAAGACAGCCGTGCGATCAGCTGAGCTGTCACTGAGGTTACCCGCTGTCACTGGATCCAGTGACGGCGGGTAACCTCAGTGACAGCTCAGCTGATCGCGCTACTCACCTCATTTGCTGCGTGGAAGTGACCGGAGCGGCGGTGTCTTCTGCAGCTCCGGTCACCTCTATGCAGCAGCGCAGGATGCGACGCTGGAACATCCTGGATGACGCCGGACATGGAGGGCTTTTTGGGGCTGATTAAAGTGGTGGACCAGGGAATGTGTGTGTGTTTTTTATTTCTAATAAAGGATTTTTCGGGTGTGTGTGTTTATTTACTGTAACTTACAGATTAATCATGGAGGGTGTCTCATAGACGCCTGACATGATTAATCTAGGATTTAGTGGCAGCTATGGGCTGCCATTAACTCCTTATTACCCCGATTTGCCAAAGCACCAGGGCAAATCGGGAAGAGCCGGGTACAGCCCCAGAACTGTCGCATATAATGTATGCGGCAATTCTGGGCGGCTGCTGACTGATATTGTTAGGCTGGGGGGCTCCCCATAACGTGGAGCTCCCCATCCTGAGAATACCAGCCTTCAGCCGTATGGCTTTATCTGGCTGGCATTAAAATGGGGGGGACCGCACGCCGTTTTTTTTTAATTATTTATTAATTTATTTTACTGCACAGTATAGACACGCCCACCGGCTGCTGTGATTGGGTGCAGTGTGACACCTGTCACTCAGCGTGGGGGCGTGTCTCACTGCAACCAATCATAGGCACCGGTGGGCGGGGAAAGCAGGGAATAGGAGATTGTTTAATGAGCGGCCGGCTTTTTCAAAATAGTAAAAGCCGCCGGTCACCTCCACGCAGCTAATGAAGGGAATAGCGCGATCAGCTGCTGTCAGTCAGGTAACTCCCGGCCACCGCTGGATCCAGCGGTGCCGCGATTAACCTCAGTGACAGCAGCTGATCGCTCTACTCACCTCAGTTGGTGCATGGAGCTGACTGGAGCGGCGGTGAGTAGCGCGATCAGCTGAGCTGTCACTGAGGTTACCCGCGGCCACCGCTGCATCCACCGCTGGATCCAGGTAACCTCAGTGACAGCTCAGCTGATCGCTATACTCATCTCATTAGCTGCGTGGAGGTGACCGGAGCGGCGGTGTCTTCTGCAGCTCCTGTCACTTCCATGCAGCAGAGCTGGACGCGACGCTGGAGGACTGTGGAGTACGCCGGACATGGAGGGTTTGTCGGGGTTAATAAATTGGTAATGAGGGACTTTGTTAGTGTTTTTTATTTCTAATAAAGGATTTTTCGGGTGTGTGTGTTTTTTAACTGTAATTTACAGATTAATCATGGAAGGAATCTCGGGGAGACGCCTGACATGATTAATCTAGGATTTAGTGGCAGCTATGGGCTGCCATTAACTCCTTATTACCCCGATTTGCCAACGCACCAGGGTAAATCGGGAAGAGCCGGGTACAGCCCCAGAACTGTCGCATCTAATGTATGCGGCAATTCTGGGCGGCTGCTGACTGATATTGTTAGGGTGGGGGGCTCCCCATAACGTGGAGCTCCCCATCCTGAGAATACCAGCCTTCAGCCGTATGGCTTTATCTGGCTGGTATTAAAATTGGGGGGACCGCATGCCGTTTTTTTTAATTATTTAATTATTTATTTCACTGCACAGTATACACACACCGGCTGCTGTGATTGGTTGCAGTGAGACAGCTGTCACTCAGTGTGGGAGCGTGTCTCACTGCAACCAATCATAGGCGCCGAAAAGCAGGACAGCAGGGAATAGGAGATTGATTAATGAGCGGCCGGCTTTTTCAAAAGAGGAAAAGCCACCGGAGTTTGAACAGCCGTGCAGCGCCGCGGCAGTGATCGGGGAACGGTAAGTAAGAGAGAGGGGGGAACTGACCGACAGACTGTGAGAGGGGGACAGACAAGACAGAGAGAGACAGACCGACGGACTGAGGGAGATAGAATAAAAAAAAAAAAATGACCGACATCGCTAGTAAAAAGCACAAAACGTGCGTTTTGGACATCGGAGTGCCACACAAGGTTTTCATGTAAAATCTTTCATGTATTAATCTCAAAAAGTAACATACACCAGCTCTATCTCACTATTGGGTATGTGCCCTTAACATTTCCGCCATGAAAATTCATTTTGGTGTCATTTTGGAAGGTTTTCTGGTGAGTCCGTAAAAATGGCGTAAAACTCGGACAAAATTGTTCACATCTGTGACTTTTGAGTGATAAATGCTTCAAGGGGTCTTCCCCATGCTGATGCCATGTCATTTGAGCACTCTTCTGAGACTTTTGTGACATTTTTAGGGTTTCTCCATGCTGCCGGGGGGTCATTTCACAAAAATACTCGGGTCTCCCATAGGATAACATTGGGCTCGGTGCTCGGGCCGAGTACACGAGTATCTTGGGAGGCTCGGCCTGAGCTTCGAGCACCCGAGCTTTTTAGTACTCGCTCATCACTAATCATCTCCACTAAACAGGACAAGCTTGCATCTGTTATAGTTTTGGAGAAAAATGTGTTCATTTCATGTATGCGCGAAATGCCTTAAAAATGGCTTTAAAATGGATTTGGAGCATGGAGACGATTATCTCGGGATTGCAATATAACCAAACAAAACTTTTAGTGGATTTCTACTTATTTTATTAAATATCATCTCCACCAAACAGGACAAGCTTGCATCTGTTATAGTTTTGGAGAAAAATGTGTTCATTTCATGTATGCGCGAAATGCCTTAAAAATGGCTTTAAAATGGATTTGGAGCATGGAGACGATTATCTCGGGATTGCAAGATAACCAAACAAAAATTTTAGTGGATTTCTACTTATTTTATTAAATATCATCTCCACCAAACAGGACAAGCTTGCATCTGTTATAGTTTTGGAGAAAAATGTGTTCATTTCATGTATGCGCGAAATGCCTTAAAAATGGCTTTAAAATGGATTTGGAGCATGGAGACGATTATCTCGGGATTGCAAGATAACCAAACAAAACTTTTAGTGGATTTCTACTTATTTTATTAAATATCATCTCCACCAAACAAGACAAGCTTGCATCTGTTATAGTTTTGGAGAAAAATGTGTTCATTTCATGTATGCGCGAAATGCCTTAAAAATGGCTTTAAAATGGATTTGGAGCATGGAGACGATTATCTCGGGATTGCAAGATAACCAAACAAAACTTTTAGTGGATTTCTACTTATTTTATTAAATATCATCTCCACCAAACAGGACAAGCTTGCATGTGTTATAGTTTTGGAGAAAAATGTGTTCATTTCATGTATGCGCAAAATGCCTTTGAAATGGCTTTAAAATGGATTTGGAGCATGGAGACGATTATCTCGGGATTGCAAGATAACCAAACAAAACTTTTAGTGGATTTCTACTTATTTTATTAAATATCATCTCCACCAAACAGGACAAGCTTGCATCTGTTATAGTTTTGGAGAAAAATGTGTTTATTTCATGTATGCGCGAAATGCCTTAAAAATGGCTTTAAAATGGATTTGGAGCATGGAGACGATTATCTCGGGATTGCAAGATAACCAAACAAAACTTTTAGTGTATTTCTACTTATTTTATTAAATATCATCTCCACCAAACAGGACAAGCTTGCATCTATTATAGTTTTGGAGAAAAATGTGTTCATTTCATGTATGCGCGAAATGCCTTAAAATGGCTTTAAAATGGATTTGGAGCATGGAGACGATTATCTCGGGATTGCAATATAACCAAACAAAACTTTTAGTGGATTTCTACTTATTTTATTAAATATCATCTCCACCAAACAGGACAAGCTTGCATCTGTTATAGTTTTGGAGAAAAATGTGTTCATTTCATGTATGCGCGAAATGCCTTAAAAATGGCTTTAAAATGGATTTGGAGCATGGAGACGATTATCTCGGGATTGCAAGATAACCAAACAAAACTTTTAGTGGATTTCTACTTATTTTATTAAATATCATCTCCACCAAACAGGACAAGCTTGCATCTGTTATAGTTTTGGAGAAAAATGTGTTCATTTCATGTATGCGCGAAATGCCTTAAAAATGGCTTTAAAATGGATTTGGAGCATGGAGACGATTATCTCGGGATTGCAAGATAACCAAACAAAACTTTTAGTGGATTTCTACTTATTTTATTAAATATCATCTCCACCAAACAGGACAAGCTTGCATCTGTTATAGTTTTGGAGAAAAATGTGTTCATTTCATGTATGCGCGAAATGCCTTAAAAATGGCTTTAAAATGGATTTGGAGCATGGAGACGATTATCTCGGGATTGCAAGATAACCAAACAAAACTTTTAGTGGATTTCTACTTATTTTATTAAATATCATCTCCACCAAACAGGACAAGCTTGCATCTGTTATAGTTTTGGAGAAAAATGTGTTCATTTCATGTATGCGCGAAATGCCTTAAAAATGGCTCTAAAATGGATTTGGAGCATGGAGACGATTATCTCGGGATTGCAAGATAACCAAACAAAACTTTTAGTGGATTTCTACTTATTTTATTAAATATCATCTCCACCAAACAGGACAAGCTTGCATCTGTTATAGTTTTGGAGAAAAATGTGTTCATTTCATGTATGCGCGAAATGCCTTAAAAATGGCTTTAAAATGGATTTGGAGCATGGAGACGATTATCTCGGGATTGCAAGATAACCAAACAAAACTTTTAGTGGATTTCTACTTATTTTATTAAATATCATCTCCACCAAACAGGACAAGCTTGCATGTGTTATAGTTTTGGAGAAAAATGTGTTCATTTCATGTATGCGCAAAATGCCTTTGAAATGGCTTTAAAATGGATTTGGAGCATGGAGACGATTATCTCGAGATTGCAAGATAACCAAACAAAACATTTAGTGGATTTCTACTTATTTTATTAAATATCATCTCCACCAAACAGGACAAGCTTGCATCTGTTATAGTTTTGGAGAAAAATGTGTTCATTTCATGTATGCGCGAAATGCCTTAAAAATGGCTTTAAAATGGATTTGGAGCATGGAGACGATTATCTCGGGATTGCAAGATAACCAAACAAAACTTTTAGTGGATTTCTACTTATTTTATTAAATATCATCTCCACCAAACAGGACAAGCTTGCATCTGTTATAGTTTTGGAGAAAAATGTGTTCATTTCATGTATGCGCGAAATGCCTTAAAAATGGCTTTAAAATGGATTTGGAGCATGGAGACGATTATCTCGGGATTGCAAGATAACCAAACAAAACTTTTAGTGGATTTCTACTTATTTTATTAAATATCATCTCCACCAAACAGGACAAGCTTGCATCTGTTATAGTTTTGGAGAAAAATGTGTTCATTTCATGTATGCGCGAAATGCCTTAAAAATGGCTTTAAAATGGATTTGGAGCATGGAGACGATTATCTCGGGATTGCAAGATAACCAAACAAAACTTTTAGTGGATTTCTACTTATTTTATTAAATATCATCTCCACCAAACAGGACAAGCTTGCATCTGTTATAGTTTTGGAGAAAAATGTGTTCATTTCATGTATGCGCGAAATGCCTTAAAAATGGCTTTAAAATGGATTTGGAGCATGGAGACGATTATCTCGGGATGGCAATATAACCAAACAAAACTTTTAGTGGATTTCTACTTATTTTATTAAATATCATCTCCACCAAACAGGACAAGCTTGCATCTGTTATAGTTTTGGAGAAAAATGTGTTCATTTCATGTATGCGCGAAATGCCTTAAAAATGGCTTTAAAATGGATTTGGAGCATGGAGACGATTATCTCGGGATTGCAAGATAACCAAACAAAACTTTTAGTGGATTTCTACTTATTTTATTAAATATCATCTCCACCAAACAGGACAAGCTTGCATCTGTTATAGTTTTGGAGAAAAATGTGTTCATTTCATGTATGCGCGAAATGCCTTAAAAATGGCTTTAAAATGGATTTGGAGCATGGAGACGATTATCTCGGGTTTTTCAAGATAACCAAACAAAACTTTTAGTGGATTTCTACTTATTTTATTAAATATCATCTCCACCAAACAGGACAAGCTTGCATCTGTTATAGTTTTGGAGAAAAATGTGTTCATTTCATGTATGCGCGAAATGCCTTAAAAATGGCTTTAAAATGGATTTGGAGCATGGAGACGATTATCTCGGGATTGCAAGATAACCAAACAAAACTTTTAGTGGATTTCTACTTATTTTATTAAATATCATCTCCACCAAACAGGACAAGCTTGCATCTGTTATAGTTTTGGAGAAAAATGTGTTCATTTCATGTATGCGCGAAATGCCTTAAAAATGGCTTTAAAATGGATTTGGAGCATGGAGACGATTATCTCGGGATTGCAAGATAACCAAACAAAACTTTTAGTGGATTTCTACTTATTTTATTAAATATCATCTCCACCAAACAGGACAAGCTTGCATCTGTTATAGTTTTGGAGAAAAATGTGTTCATTTCATGTATGCGCGAAATGCCTTAAAAATGGCTTTAAAATGGATTTGGAGCATGGAGACGATTATCTCGGGATTGCAAGATAACCAAACAAAACTTTTAGTGGATTTCTACTTATTTTATTAAATATCATCTCCACCAAACAGGACAAGCTTGCAACTGTTATAGTTTTGGAGAAAAATGTGTTCATTTCATGTATGCGCGAAATGCCTTAAAAATGGCTTTAAAATGGATTTGGAGCATGGAGACGATTATCTCGGGATTGCAAGATAACCAAACAAAACTTTTAGTGGATTTCTACTTATGTTTTTAAATATCATCTCCACCAAACAGGACAAGCTTGCATGTGTTATAGTTTTGGAGAAAAATGTGTTCATTTCATGTATGCGCAAAATGCCTTTGAAATGGCTTTAAAATGGATTTGGAGCATGGAGACGATTATCTTAGGATGGCAATATAAACAAACGAAACTTTTAGTAGATTTCTACTTATTTTATTAAATATTATCTCCACCAAACAGGACAAGCTTGCATCTGTTATAGTTTTGGAGAAAAATGTGTTCATTTCATGTATGCGCGAAATGCCTTAAAAATGGCTTTAAAATGGATTTGGAGCATGGAGACGATTATCTCGGGATTGCAAGATAACCAAACAAAACTTTTAGTGGATTTCTACTTATTTTATTAAATATCATCTCCACCAAACAGGACAAGCTTGCATCTGCTATAGTTTTGGAGAAAAATGTGTTCATTTCATGTATGCGCGAAATGCCTTAAAAATGGCTTTAAAATGGATTTGGAGCATGGAGACGATTATCTCGGGATTGCAAGATAACCAAACAAAACTTTTAGTGGATTTCTACTTATTTTATTAAATATCATCTCCACCAAACAGGACAAGCTTGCATCTGTTATAGTTTTGGAGAAAAATGTGTTCATTTCATGTATGCGCGAAATGCCTTAAAAATGGCTCTAAAATGGATTTGGAGCATGGAGACGATTATCTCGGGATTGCAAGATAACCAAACAAAACTTTTAGTGGATTTCTACTTATTTTATTAAATATCATCTCCACCAAACAGGACAAGCTTGCATCTGTTATAGTTTTGGAGAAAAATGTGTTCATTTCATGTATGCGCGAAATGCCTTAAAAATGGCTTTAAAATGGATTTGGAGCATGGAGACGATTATCTCGGGATTGCAAGATAACCAAACAAAACTTTTAGTGGATTTCTACTTATTTTATTAAATATCATCTCCACCAAACAGGACAAGCTTGCATCTGTTATAGTTTTGGAGAAAAATGTGTTCATTTCATGTATGCGCGAAATGCCTTAAAAATGGCTTTAAAATGGATTTGGAGCATGGAGACGATTATCTCGGGATTGCAAGATAACCAAACAAAACTTTTAGTGGATTTCTACTTATTTTATTAAATATCATCTCCACCAAACAGGACAAGCTTGCATGTGTTATAGTTTTGGAGAAAAATGTGTTCATTTCATGTATGCGCAAAATGCCTTTGAAATGGCTTTAAAATGGATTTGGAGCATGGAGACGATTATCTCGAGATTGCAAGATAACCAAACAAAACATTTAGTGGATTTCTACTTATTTTATTAAATATCATCTCCACCAAACAGGACAAGCTTGCATCTGTTATAGTTTTGGAGAAAAATGTGTTCATTTCATGTATGCGCGAAATGCCTTAAAAATGGCTCTAAAATGGATTTGGAGCATGGAGACGATTATCTCGGGATTGCAAGATAACCAAACAAAACTTTTAGTGGATTTCTACTTATTTTATTAAATATCATCTCCACCAAACAGGACAAGCTTGCATCTGTTATAGTTTTGGAGAAAAATGTGTTCATTTCATGTATGCGCGAAATGCCTTAAAAATGGCTTTAAAATGGATTTGGAGCATGGAGACGATTATCTCGGGATTGCAAGATAACCAAACAAAACTTTTAGTGGATTTCTACTTATTTTATTAAATATCATCTCCACCAAACAGGACAAGCTTGCATGTGTTATAGTTTTGGAGAAAAATGTGTTCATTTCATGTATGCGCAAAATGCCTTTGAAATGGCTTTAAAATGGATTTGGAGCATGGAGACGATTATCTCGAGATTGCAAGATAACCAAACAAAACATTTAGTGGATTTCTACTTATTTTATTAAATATCATCTCCACCAAACAGGACAAGCTTGCATCTGTTATAGTTTTGGAGAAAAATGTGTTCATTTCATGTATGCGCGAAATGCCTTAAAAATGGCTTTAAAATGGATTTGGAGCATGGAGACGATTATCTCGGGATTGCAAGATAACCAAACAAAACTTTTAGTGGATTTCTACTTATTTTATTAAATATCATCTCCACCAAACAGGACAAGCTTGCATCTGTTATAGTTTTGGAGAAAAATGTGTTCATTTCATGTATGCGCGAAATGCCTTAAAAATGGCTTTAAAATGGATTTGGAGCATGGAGACGATTATCTCGGGATTGCAAGATAACCAAACAAAACTTTTAGTGGATTTCTACTTATTTTATTAAATATCATCTCCACCAAACAGGACAAGCTTGCATCTGTTATAGTTTTGGAGAAAAATGTGTTCATTTCATGTATGCGCGAAATGCCTTAAAAATGGCTTTAAAATGGATTTGGAGCATGGAGACGATTATCTCGGGATTGCAAGATAACCAAACAAAACTTTTAGTGGATTTCTACTTATTTTATTAAATATCATCTCCACCAAACAGGACAAGCTTGCATCTGTTATAGTTTTGGAGAAAAATGTGTTCATTTCATGTATGCGCGAAATGCCTTAAAAATGGCTTTAAAATGGATTTGGAGCATGGAGACGATTATCTCGGGATGGCAATATAACCAAACAAAACTTTTAGTGGATTTCTACTTATTTTATTAAATATCATCTCCACCAAACAGGACAAGCTTGCATCTGTTATAGTTTTGGAGAAAAATGTGTTCATTTCATGTATGCGCGAAATGCCTTAAAAATGGCTTTAAAATGGATTTGGAGCATGGAGACGATTATCTCGGGATTGCAAGATAACCAAACAAAACTTTTAGTGGATTTCTACTTATTTTATTAAATATCATCTCCACCAAACAGGACAAGCTTGCATCTGTTATAGTTTTGGAGAAAAATGTGTTCATTTCATGTATGCGCGAAATGCCTTAAAAATGGCTTTAAAATGGATTTGGAGCATGGAGACGATTATCTCGGGTTTTTCAAGATAACCAAACAAAACTTTTAGTGGATTTCTACTTATTTTATTAAATATCATCTCCACCAAACAGGACAAGCTTGCATCTGTTATAGTTTTGGAGAAAAATGTGTTCATTTCATGTATGCGCGAAATGCCTTAAAAATGGCTTTAAAATGGATTTGGAGCATGGAGACGATTATCTCGGGATTGCAAGATAACCAAACAAAACTTTTAGTGGATTTCTACTTATTTTATTAAATATCATCTCCACCAAACAGGACAAGCTTGCATCTGTTATAGTTTTGGAGAAAAATGTGTTCATTTCATGTATGCGCGAAATGCCTTAAAAATGGCTTTAAAATGGATTTGGAGCATGGAGACGATTATCTCGGGATTGCAAGATAACCAAACAAAACTTTTAGTGGATTTCTACTTATTTTATTAAATATCATCTCCACCAAACAGGACAAGCTTGCATCTGTTATAGTTTTGGAGAAAAATGTGTTCATTTCATGTATGCGCGAAATGCCTTAAAAATGGCTTTAAAATGGATTTGGAGCATGGAGACGATTATCTCGGGATTGCAAGATAACCAAACAAAACTTTTAGTGGATTTCTACTTATTTTATTAAATATCATCTCCACCAAACAGGACAAGCTTGCAACTGTTATAGTTTTGGAGAAAAATGTGTTCATTTCATGTATGCGCGAAATGCCTTAAAAATGGCTTTAAAATGGATTTGGAGCATGGAGACGATTATCTCGGGATTGCAAGATAACCAAACAAAACTTTTAGTGGATTTCTACTTATGTTTTTAAATATCATCTCCACCAAACAGGACAAGCTTGCATGTGTTATAGTTTTGGAGAAAAATGTGTTCATTTCATGTATGCGCAAAATGCCTTTGAAATGGCTTTAAAATGGATTTGGAGCATGGAGACGATTATCTTAGGATGGCAATATAAACAAACGAAACTTTTAGTAGATTTCTACTTATTTTATTAAATATTATCTCCACCAAACAGGACAAGCTTGCATCTGTTATAGTTTTGGAGAAAAATGTGTTCATTTCATGTATGCGCGAAATGCCTTAAAAATGGCTTTAAAATGGATTTGGAGCATGGAGACGATTATCTCGGGATTGCAAGATAACCAAACAAAACTTTTAGTGGATTTCTACTTATTTTATTAAATATCATCTCCACCAAACAGGACAAGCTTGCATCTGTTATAGTTTTGGAGAAAAATGTGTTCATTTCATGTATGCGCGAAATGCCTTAAAAATGGCTTTAAAATGGATTTGGAGCATGGAGACGATTATCTCGAGATTGCAAGATAACCAAACAAAACTTTTAGTGGATTTCTACTTATTTTATTAAATATCATCTCCACCAAACAGGACAAGCTTGCATCTGTTATAGTTTTGGAGAAAAATGTGTTCATTTCATGTATGCGCGAAATGCCTTAAAAATGGCTTTAAAATGGATTTGGAGCATGGAGACGATTATCTCAGGATTGCAAGATAACCAAACAAAACTTTTAGTGGATTTCTACTTATTTTATTAAATATCATCTCCACCAAACAGGACAAGCTTGCATCTGTTATAGTTTTGGAGAAAAATGTGTTCATTTCATGTATGCGCGAAATGCCTTAAAAATGGCTTTAAAATGGATTTGGAGCATGGAGACGATTATCTCGGGATTGCAAGATAACCAAACAAAACTTTTAGTGGATTTCTACTTATTTTATTAAATATCATCTCCACCAAACAGGACAAGCTTGCATCTGTTATAGTTTTGGAGAAAAATGTGTTCATTTCATGTATGCGCGAAATGCCTTAAAAATGGCTTTAAAATGGATTTGGAGCATGGAGACGATTATCTCGGGATTGCAATATAACCAAACAAAACTTTTAGTGGATTTCTACTTATTTTATTAAATATCATCTCCACCAAACAGGACAAGCTTGCATCTGTTATAGTTTTGGAGAAAAATGTGTTCATTTCATGTATGCGCGAAATGCCTTAAAAATGGCTTTAAAATGGATTTGGAGCATGGAGACGATTATCTCGGGATTGCAAGATAACCAAACAAAACTTTTAGTGGATTTCTACTTATTTTATTAAATATCATCTCCACCAAACAGGACAAGCTTGCATCTGTTATAGTTTTGGAGAAAAATGTGTTCATTTCATGTATGCGCGAAATGCCTTAAAAATGGCTTTAAAATGGATTTGGAGCATGGAGACGATTATCTCGGGATTGCAAGATAACCAAACAAAACTTTTAGTGGATTTCTACTTATTTTATTAAATATCATCTCCACCAAACAGGACAAGCTTGCATCTGTTATAGTTTTGGAGAAAAATGTGTTCATTTCATGTATGCGCGAAATGCCTTAAAAATGGCTTTAAAATGGATTTGGAGCATGGAGACGATTATCTCGGGATTGCAAGATAACCAAACAAAACTTTTAGTGGATTTCTACTTATTTTATTAAATATCATCTCCACCAAACAGGACAAGCTTGCATCTGTTATAGTTTTGGAGAAAAATGTGTTCATTTCATGTATGCGCGAAATGCCTTAAAAATGGCTTTAAAATGGATTTGGAGCATGGAGACGATTATCTCGGGATTGCAATATAACCAAACAAAACTTTTAGTGGATTTCTACTTATTTTATTAAATATCATCTCCACCAAACAGGACAAGCTTGCATCTGTTATAGTTTTGGAGAAAAATGTGTTCATTTCATGTATGCGCGAAATGCCTTAAAAATGGCTTTAAAATGGATTTGGAGCATGGAGACGATTATCTCGGGATTGCAAGATAACCAAACAAAAATTTTAGTGGATTTCTACTTATTTTATTAAATATCATCTCCACCAAACAGGACAAGCTTGCATCTGTTATAGTTTTGGAGAAAAATGTGTTCATTTCATGTATGCGCGAAATGCCTTAAAAATGGCTTTAAAATGGATTTGGAGCATGGAGACGATTATCTCGGGATTGCAAGATAACCAAACAAAACTTTTAGTGGATTTCTACTTATTTTATTAAATATCATCTCCACCAAACAAGACAAGCTTGCATCTGTTATAGATTTGGAGAAAAATGTGTTCATTTCATGTATGCGCGAAATGCCTTAAAAATGGCTTTAAAATGGATTTGGAGCATGGAGACGATTATCTCGGGATTGCAAGATAACCAAACAAAACTTTTAGTGGATTTCTACTTATTTTATTAAATATCATCTCCAACAAACAGGACAAGCTTGCATCTGTTATAGTTTTGGAGAAAAATGTGTTCATTTCATGTATGCGCGAAATGCCTTAAAAATGGCTTTAAAATAGATTTGGAGCATGGAGACGATTATCTCGGGATTGCAAGATAACCAAACAAAACTTTTAGTGGATTTCTACTTATTTTATTAAATATCATCTCCACCAAACAGGACAAGCTTGCATCTGTTATAGTTTTGGAGAAAAATGTGTTCATTTCATGTATGCGCGAAATGCCTTAAAAATGGCTTTAAAATGGATTTGGAGCATGGAGACGATTATCTCGGGATTGCAAGATAACCAAACAAAATTTTTAGTGGATTTCTACTTATTTTATTAAATATCATCTCCACCAAACAGGACAAGCTTGCATCTGTTATAGTTTTGGAGAAAAATGTGTTCATTTCATGTATGCGCGAAATGCCTTAAAAATGGCTTTAAAATAGATTTGGAGCATGGAGACGATTATCTCGGGATTGCAAGATAACCAAACAAAACATTTAGTGGATTTCTACTTATTTTATTAAATATCATCTCCACCAAACAGGACAAGCTTGCATCTGTTATAGTTTTGGAGAAAAATGTGTTCATTTCATGTATGCGCGAAATGCCTTAAAAATGGCTTTAAAATGGATTTGGAGCATGGAGACGATTATCTCGGGATTGCAAGATAACCAAACAAAACTTTTAGTGGATTTCTACTTATTTTATTAAATATCATCTCCACCAAACAGGACAAGCTTGCATCTGTTATAGTTTTGGAGAAAAATGTGTTCATTTCATGTATGCGCGAAATGCCTTAAAAATGGCTTTAAAATGGATTTGGAGCATGGAGACGATTATCTCGGGATTGCAATATAACCAAACAAAACTTTTAGTGGATTTCTACTTATTTTATTAAATATCATCTCCACCAAACAGGACAAGCTTGCATCTGTTATAGTTTTGGAGAAAAATGTGTTCATTTCATGTATGCGCGAAATGCCTTAAAAATGGCTTTAAAATGGATTTGGAGCATGGAGACGATTATCTCGGGATTGCAAGATAACCAAACAAAACTTTTAGTGGATTTCTACTTATTTTATTAAATATCATCTCCACCAAACAGGACAAGCTTGCATCTGTTATAGTTTTGGAGAAAAATGTGTTCATTTCATGTATGCGCGAAATGCCTTAAAAATGGCTTTAAAATGGATTTGGAGCATGGAGACGATTATCTCGGGATTGCAAGATAACCAAACAAAACTTTTAGTGGATTTCTACTTATTTTATTAAATATCATCTCCACCAAACAGGACAAGCTTGCATCTGTTATAGTTTTGGAGAAAAATGTGTTCATTTCATGTATGCGCGAAATGCCTTAAAAATGGCTTTAAAATGGATTTGGAGCATGGAGACGATTATCTCGGGATTGCAAGATAACCAAACAAAACTTTTAGTGGATTTCTACTTATTTTATTAAATATCATCTCCACCAAACAGGACAAGCTTGCATCTGTTATAGTTTTGGAGAAAAATGTGTTCATTTCATGTATGCGCGAAATGCCTTAAAAATGGCTTTAAAATGGATTTGGAGCATGGAGACGATTATCTCGGGATTGCAAGATAACCAAACAAAACTTTTAGTGGATTTCTACTTATTTTATTAAATATCATCTCCACCAAACAGGACAAGCTTGCATCTGTTATAGTTTTGGAGAAAAATGTGTTCATTTCATGTATGCGCGAAATGCCTTAAAAATGGCTTTAAAATGGATTTGGAGCATGGAGACGATTATCTCGGGATTGCAAGATAACCAAACAAAACTTTTAGTGGATTTCTACTTATTTTATTAAATATCATCTCCACCAAACAAGACAAGCTTGCATCTGTTATAGTTTTAAAGAAAAATGTGTTCATTTCATGTATGCGCGAAATGCCTTAAAAATGGCTTTAAAATGGATTTGGAGCATGGAGACGATTATCTCGGGATTGCAAGATAACCAAACAAAACTTTTAGTGGATTTCTACTTATTTTATTAAATATCATCTCCACCAAACAGGACAAGCTTGCATCTGTTATAGTTTTGGAGAAAAATGTGTTCATTTCATGTATGCGCGAAATGCCTTAAAAATGGCTTTAAAATGGATTTGGAGCATGGAGACGATTATCTCGGGATTGCAAGATAACCAAACAAAACTTTTAGTGGATTTCTACTTATTTTATTAAATATCATCTCCACCAAACAGGACAAGCTTGCATCTGTTATAGTTTTGGAGAAAAATGTGTTCATTTCATGTATGCGCGAAATGCCTTAAAAATGGCTTTAAAATGGATTTGGAGCATGGAGACGATTATCTCGGGATTGCAAGATAACCAAACAAAACTTTTAGTGGATTTCTACTTATTTTATTAAATATCATCTCCACCAAACAGGACAAGCTTGCATCTGTTATAGTTTTGGAGAAAAATGTGTTCATTTCATGTATGCGCGAAATGCCTTAAAAATGGCTTTAAAATGGATTTGGAGCATGGAGACGATTATCTCGGGATTGCAATATAACCAAACAAAACTTTTAGTGGATTTCTACTTATTTTATTAAATATCATCTCCACCAAACAGGACAAGCTTGCATCTGTTATAGTTTTGGAGAAAAATGTGTTCATTTCATGTATGCGCGAAATGCCTTAAAAATGGATTTAAAATGGATTTGGAGCATGGAGACGATTATCTCGGGATTGCAAGATAACCAAACAAAAATTTTAGTGGATTTCTACTTATTTTATTAAATATCATCTCCACCAAACAGGACAAGCTTGCATCTGTTATAGTTTTGGAGAAAAATGTGTTCATTTCATGTATGCGCGAAATGCCTTAAAAATGGCTTTAAAATGGATTTGGAGCATGGAGACGATTATCTCGGGTTTTTCAAGATAACCAAACAAAACTTTTAGTGGATTTCTACTTATTTTATTAAATATCATCTCCACCAAACAGGACAAGCTTGCATCTGTTATAGTTTTGGAGAAAAATGTGTTCATTTCATTTATGCGCGAAATGCCTTAAAAATGGCTTTAAAATGGATTTGGAGCATGGAGACGATTATCTCGGGATTGCAAGATAACCAAACAAAACTTTTAGTGGATTTCTACTTATTTTATTAAATATCATCTCCACCAAACAGGACAAGCTTGCATCTGTTATAGTTTTGGAGAAAAATGTGTTCATTTCATGTATGCGCGAAATGCCTTAAAAATGGCTTTAAAATGGATTTGGAGCATGGAGACGATTATCTCGGGATTGCAAGATAACCAAACAAAACTTTTAGTGGATTTCTACTTATTTTATTAAATATCATCTCCACCAAACAGGACAAGCTTGCATCTGTTATAGTTTTGGAGAAAAATGTGTTCATTTCATGTATGCGCGAAATGCCTTAAAAATGGCTTTAAAATGGATTTGGAGCATGGAGACGATTATCTCGGGATTGCAAGATAACCAAACAAAACTTTTAGTGGATTTCTACTTATTTTATTAAATATCATCTCCACCAAACAGTACAAGCTTGCATCTGTTATAGTTTTGGAGAAAAATGTGTTCATTTTATGTATGCGCGAAATGCCTTAAAAATGGCTTTAAAATGGATTTGGAGCATGGAGACGATTATCTCGGGATTGCAAGATAACCAAACAAAACTTTTAGTGGATTTCTACTTATTTTATTAAATATCATCTCCACCAAACAGGACAAGCTTGCATGTGTTATAGTTTTGGAGAAAAATGTGTTCATTTCATGTATGCGCAAAATGCCTTTGAAATGGCTTTAAAATGGATTTGGAGCATGGAGACGATTATCTCGGGATTGCAAGATAACCAAACAAAACTTTTAGTGGATTTCTACTTATTTTATTAAATATCATCTCCACCAAACAGGACAAGCTTGCATCTGTTATACTGTTATAGTTTTGGAGAAAAATGTGTTCATTTCATGTATGCGCGAAATGCCTTAAAAATGGCTTTAAAATGGATTTGGAGCATGGAGACGATTATCTCGGGATTGCAAGATAACCAAACAAAACTTTTAGTGGATTTCTACTTATTTTATTAAATATCATCTCCACCAAACAAGACAAGCTTGCATCTGTTATAGTTTTAAAGAAAAATGTGTTCATTTCATGTATGCGCGAAATGCCTTAAAAATGGCTTTAAAATGGATTTGGAGCATGGAGACGATTATCTCGGGATTGCAAGATAACCAAACAAAACTTTTAGTGGATTTCTACTTATTTTATTAAATATCATCTCCACCAAACAGGACAAGCTTGCATCTGTTATAGTTTTGGAGAAAAATGTGTTCATTTCATGTATGCGCGAAATGCCTTAAAAATGGCTTTAAAATGGATTTGGAGCATGGAGACGATTATCTCGGGATTGCAAGATAACCAAACAAAACTTTTAGTGGATTTCTACTTATTTTATTAAATATCATCTCCACCAAACAGGACAAGCTTGCATCTGTTATAGTTTTGGAGAAAAATGTGTTCATTTCATGTATGCGCGAAATGCCTTAAAAATGGCTTTAAAATGGATTTGGAGCATGGAGACGATTATCTCGGGATTGCAATATAACCAAACAAAACTTTTAGTGGATTTCTACTTATTTTATTAAATATCATCTCCACCAAACAGGACAAGCTTGCATCTGTTATAGTTTTGGAGAAAAATGTGTTCATTTCATGTATGCGCGAAATGCCTTAAAAATGGCTTTAAAATGGATTTGGAGCATGGAGACGATTATCTCGGGATTGCAAGATAACCAAACAAAAATTTTAGTGGATTTCTACTTATTTTATTAAATATCATCTCCACCAAACAGGACAAGCTTGCATCTGTTTTCGTTTTGGAGAAAAATGTGTTCATTTCATGTATGCGCGAAATGCCTTAAAAATGGCTTTAAAATGGATTTGGAGCATGGAGACGATTATCTCGGGATTGCAAGATAACCAAACAAAACTTTTAGTGGATTTCTACTTATTTTATTAAATATCATCTCCACCAAACAGGACAAGCTTGCATCTGTTATAGTTTTGGAGAAAAATGTGTTCATTTCATGTATGCGCGAAATGCCTTAAAAATGGCTTTAAAATGGATTTGGAGCATGGAGACGATTATCTCGGGATTGCAAGATAACCAAACAAAACTTTTAGTTGATTTCTACTTATTTTATTAAATATCATCTCCACCAAACAAGAGAAGCTTGCATCTGTTATAGTTTTGGAGAAAAATGTGTTCATTTCATGTATGCGCGAAATGCCTTAAAAATGGCTTTAAAATGGATTTGGAGCATGGAGACGATTATCTCGGGATTGCAAGATAACCAAACAAAACTTTTAGTGGATTTCTACTTATTTTATTAAATATCATCTCCACCAAACAGGACAAGCTTGCATCTGTTATAGTTTTGGAGAAAAATGTGTTCATTTCATGTATGCGCGAAATGCCTTAAAAATGGCTTTAAAATGGATTTGGAGCATGGAGACGATTATCTCGGGATTGCAAGATAACCAAACAAAACTTTTAGTGGATTTCTACTTATTTTATTAAATATCATCTCCACTAAACAGGACAAGCTTGCATCTGTTATAGTTTTGGAGAAAAATGTGTTCATTTCATGTATGCGCGAAATGCCTTAAAAATGGCTTTAAAATGGATTTGGAGCATGGAGACGATTATCTCGGGATTGCAATATAACCAAACAAAACTTTTAGTGGATTTCTACTTATTTTATTAAATATCATCTCCACCAAACAGGACAAGCTTGCATCTGTTATAGTTTTGGAGAAAAATGTGTTCATTTCATGTATGCGCGAAATGCCTTAAAAATGGCTTTAAAATGGATTTGGAGCATGGAGACGATTATCTCGGGATTGCAAGATAACCAAACAAAAATTTTAGTGGATTTCTACTTATTTTATTAAATATCATCTCCACCAAACAGGACAAGCTTGCATCTGTTATAGTTTTGGAGAAAAATGTGTTCATTTCATGTATGCGCGAAATGCCTTAAAAATGGCTTTAAAATGGATTTGGAGCATGGAGACGATTATCTCGGGATTGCAAGATAACCAAACAAAACTTTTAGTGGATTTCTACTTATTTTATTAAATATCATCTCCACCAAACAAGACAAGCTTGCATCTGTTATAGTTTTGGAGAAAAATGTGTTCATTTCATGTATGCGCGAAATGCCTTAAAAATGGCTTTAAAATGGATTTGGAGCATGGAGACGATTATCTCGGGATTGCAAGATAACCAAACAAAACTTTTAGTGGATTTCTACTTATTTTATTAAATATCATCTCCACCAAACAGGACAAGCTTGCATGTGTTATAGTTTTGGAGAAAAATGTGTTCATTTCATGTATGCGCAAAATGCCTTTGAAATGGCTTTAAAATGGATTTGGAGCATGGAGACGATTATCTCGGGATTGCAAGATAACCAAACAAAACTTTTAGTGGATTTCTACTTATTTTATTAAATATCATCTCCACCAAACAGGACAAGCTTGCATCTATTATAGTTTTGGAGAAAAATGTGTTCATTTCATGTATGCGCGAAATGCCTTAAAAATGGCTTTAAAATGGATTTGGAGCATGGAGACGATTATCTCGGGATTGCAAGATAACCAAACAAAACTTTTAGTGTATTTCTACTTATTTTATTAAATATCATCTCCACCAAACAGGACAAGCTTGCATCTATTATAGTTTTGGAGAAAAATGTGTTCATTTCATGTATGCGCGAAATGCCTTAAAAATGGCTTTAAAATGGATTTGGAGCATGGAGACGATTATCTCGGGATTGCAATATAACCAAACAAAACTTTTAGTGGATTTCTACTTATTTTATTAAATATCATCTCCACCAAACAGGACAAGCTTGCATCTGTTATAGTTTTGGAGAAAAATGTGTTCATTTCATGTATGCGCGAAATGCCTTAAAAATGGCTTTAAAATGGATTTGGAGCATGGAGACGATTATCTCGGGATTGCAAGATAACCAAACAAAACTTTTAGTGGATTTCTACTTATTTTATTAAATATCATCTCCACCAAACAGGACAAGCTTGCATCTGTTATAGTTTTGGAGAAAAATGTGTTCATTTCATGTATGCGCGAAATGCCTTAAAAATGGCTTTAAAATTGATTTGGAGCATGGAGACGATTATCTCGGGATTGCAAGATAACCAAACAAAACTTTTAGTGGATTTCTACTTATTTTATTAAATATCATCTCCACCAAACAGGACAAGCTTGCATCTGTTATAGTTTTGGAGAAAAATGTGTTCATTTCATGTATGCGCGAAATGCCTTAAAAATGGCTTTAAAATGGATTTGGAGCATGGAGACGATTATCTCGGGATTGCAAGATAACCAAACAAAACTTTTAGTGGATTTCTACTTATTTTATTAAATATCATCTCCACCAAACAGGACAAGCTTGAATCTGTTATAGTTTTGGAGAAAAATGTGTTCATTTCATGTATGCGCGAAATGCCTTAAAAATGGCTTTAAAATGGATTTGGAGCATGGAGACGACTATCTCGGGATTGCAATATAACCAAACAAAACTTTTAGTGGATTTCTACTTATTTTATTAAATATCATCTCCACCAAACAGGACAAGCTTGCATCTGTTATAGTTTTGGAGAAAAATGTGTTCATTTCATGTATGCTCGAAATGCCTTAAAAATGGCTTTAAAATGGATTTGGAGCATGGAGACGATTATCTCGGGATTGCAAGATAACCAAACAAAACTTTTAGTGGATTTCTACTTATTTTATTAAATATCATCTCCACCAAACAGGACAAGCTTGCATCTGTTATAGTATTGGAGAAAAATGTGTTCATTTCATGTATGCGCGAAATGCCTTAAAAATGGCTTTAAAATGGATTTGGAGCATGGAGACGATTATCTCGGGTTTTTCAAGATAACCAAACAAAACTTTTAGTGGATTTCTACTTATTTTATTAAATATCATCTCCACCAAACAGGACAAGCTTGCATCTGTTATAGTTTTGGAGAAAAATGTGTTCATTTCATGTATGCGCGAAATGCCTTAAAAATGGCTTTAAAATGGATTTGGAGCATGGAGACGATTATCTCGGGATTGCAAGATAACCAAACAAAACTTTTAGTGGATTTCTACTTATTTTATTAAATATCATCTCCACCAAACAGGACAAGCTTGCATCTGTTATAGTTTTGGAGAAAAATGTGTTCATTTCATGTATGCGCGAAATGCCTTAAAAATGGCTTTAAAATGGATTTGGAGCATGGAGACGATTATCTCGGGATTGCAAGATAACCAAACAAAACTTTTAGTGGATTTCTACTTATTTTATTAAATATCATCTCCACCAAACAGGACAAGCTTGCATCTGTTATAGTTTTGGAGAAAAATGTGTTCATTTCATGTATGCGCGAAATGCCTTAAAAATGGCTTTAAAATGGATTTGGAGCATGGAGACGATTATCTCGGGATTGCAAGATAACCAAACAAAACTTTTAGTGGATTTCTACTTATTTTATTAAATATCATCTCCACCAAACAGGACAAGCTTGCATCTGTTATAGTTTTGGAGAAAAATGTGTTCATTTCATGTATGCGCGAAATGCCTTAAAAATGGCTTTAAAATGGATTTGGAGCATGGAGACGATTATCTCGGGATTGCAAGATAACCAAACAAAACTTTTAGTGGATTTCTACTTATTTTATTAAATATCATCTCCACCAAACAGGACAAGCTTGCATGTGTTATAGTTTTGGAGAAAAATGTGTTCATTTCATGTATGCGCAAATGCCTTTGAAATGGCTTTAAAATGGATTTGGAGCATGGAGACGATTATCTCGGGATTGCAAGATAACCAAACAAAACTTTTAGTGGATTTCTACTTATTTTATTAAATATCATCTCCACCAAACAGGACAAGCTTGCATCTGTTATAGTTTTGGAGAAAAATGTGTTCATTTCATGTATGCGCGAAATGCCTTAAAAATGGCTTTAAAATGGATTTGGAGCATGGAGACGATTATCTCGGGATTGCAAGATAACCAAACAAAACTTTTAGTGGATTTCTACTTATTTTATTAAATATCATCTCCACCAAACAAGACAAGCTTGCATCTGTTATAGTTTTGGAGAAAAATGTGTTCATTTCATGTATGCGCGAAATGCCTTAAAAATGGCTTTAAAATGGATTTGGAGCATGGAGACGATTATCTCGGGATTGCAAGATAACCAAACAAAACTTTTAGTGGATTTCTACTTATTTTATTAAATATCATCTCCACCAAACAGGACAAGCTTGCATCTGTTATAGTTTTGGAGAAAAATGTGTTCATTTCATGTATGCGCGAAATGCCTTAAAAATGGCTTTAAAATGGATTTGGAGCATGGAGACGATTATCTCGGGATTGCAAGATAACCAAACAAAACTTTTAGTGGATTTCTACTTATTTTATTAAATATCATCTCCACCAAACAGGACAAGCTTGCATCTGTTATAGTTTTGGAGAAAAATGTGTTCATTTCATGTATGCGCGAAATGCCTTAAAAATGGCTTTAAAATGGATTTGGAGCATGGAGACGATTATCTCGGGATTGCAATATAACCAAACAAAACTTTTAGTGGATTTCTACTTATTTTATTAAATATCATCTCCACCAAACAGGACAAGCTTGCATCTGTTATAGTTTTGGAGAAAAATGTGTTCATTTCATGTATGCGCGAAATGCCTTAAAAATGGCTTTAAAATGGATTTGGAGCATGGAGACGATTATCTCGGGATTGCAAGATAACCAAACAAAAATTTTAGTGGATTTCTACTTATTTTATTAAATATCATCTCCACCAAACAGGACAAGCTTGCATCTGTTTTCGTTTTGGAGAAAAATGTGTTCATTTCATGTATGCGCGAAATGCCTTAAAAATGGCTTTAAAATGGATTTGGAGCATGGAGACGATTATCTCGGGATTGCAAGATAACCAAACAAAACTTTTAGTGGATTTCTACTTATTTTATTAAATATCATCTCCACCAAACAGGACAAGCTTGCATCTGTTATAGTTTTGGAGAAAAATGTGTTCATTTCATGTATGCGCGAAATGCCTTAAAAATGGCTTTAAAATGGATTTGGAGCATGGAGACGATTATCTCGGGATTGCAAGATAACCAAACAAAACTTTTAGTGGATTTCTACTTATTTTATTAAATATCATCTCCACCAAACAAGAGAAGCTTGCATCTGTTATAGTTTTGGAGAAAAATGTGTTCATTTCATGTATGCGCGAAATGCCTTAAAAATGGCTTTAAAATGGATTTGGAGCATGGAGACGATTATCTCGGGATTGCAAGATAACCAAACAAAACTTTTAGTGGATTTCTACTTATTTTATTAAATATCATCTCCACCAAACAGGACAAGCTTGCATCTGTTATAGTTTTGGAGAAAAATGTGTTCATTTCATGTATGCGCGAAATGCCTTAAAAATGGCTTTAAAATGGATTTGGAGCATGGAGACGATTATCTCGGGATTGCAAGATAACCAAACAAAACTTTTAGTGGATTTCTACTTATTTTATTAAATATCATCTCCACTAAACAGGACAAGCTTGCATCTGTTATAGTTTTGGAGAAAAATGTGTTCATTTCATGTATGCGCGAAATGCCTTAAAAATGGCTTTAAAATGGATTTGGAGCATGTAGACGATTATCTCGGGATTGCAATATAACCAAACAAAACTTTTAGTGGATTTCTACTTATTTTATTAAATATCATCTCCACCAAACAGGACAAGCTTGCATCTGTTATAGTTTTGGAGAAAAATGTGTTCATTTCATGTATGCGCGAAATGCCTTAAAAATGGCTTTAAAATGGATTTGGAGCATGGAGACGATTATCTCGGGATTGCAAGATAACCAAACAAAAATTTTAGTGGATTTCTACTTATTTTATTAAATATCATCTCCACCAAACAGGACAAGCTTGCATCTGTTATAGTTTTGGAGAAAAATGTGTTCATTTCATGTATGCGCGAAATGCCTTAAAAATGGCTTTAAAATGGATTTGGAGCATGGAGACGATTATCTCGGGATTGCAAGATAACCAAACAAAACTTTTAGTGGATTTCTACTTATTTTATTAAATATCATCTCCACCAAACAAGACAAGCTTGCATCTGTTATAGTTTTGGAGAAAAATGTGTTCATTTCATGTATGCGCGAAATGCCTTAAAAATGGCTTTAAAATGGATTTGGAGCATGGAGACGATTATCTCGGGATTGCAAGATAACCAAACAAAACTTTTAGTGGATTTCTACTTATTTTATTAAATATCATCTCCACCAAACAGGACAAGCTTGCATCGTGTTATAGTTTTGGAGAAAAATGTGTTCATTTCATGTATGCGCAAAATGCCTTAGAAATGGCTTTAAAATGGATTTGGAGCATGGAGACGATTATCTCGGGATTGCAAGATAACCAAACAAAACTTTTAGTGTATTTCTACTTATTTTATTAAATATCATCTCCACCAAACAGGACAAGCTTGCATCTATTATAGTTTTGGAGAAAAATGTGTTCATTTCATGTATGCGCGAAATGCCTTAAAAATGGCTTTAAAATGGATTTGGAGCATGGAGACGATTATCTCGGGATTGCAATATAACCAAACAAAACTTTTAGTGGATTTCTACTTATTTTATTAAATATCATCTCCACCAAACAGGACAAGCTTGCATCTGTTATAGTTTTGGAGAAAAATGTGTTCATTTCATGTATGCGCGAAATGCCTTAAAAATGGCTTTAAAATGGATTTGGAGCATGGAGACGATTATCTCGGGATTGCAAGATAACCAAACAAAACTTTTAGTGGATTTCTACTTATTTTATTAAATATCATCTCCACCAAACAGGACAAGCTTGCATCTGTTATAGTTTTGGAGAAAAATGTGTTCATTTCATGTATGCGCGAAATGCCTTAAAAATGGCTTTAAAATGGATTTGGAGCATGGAGACGATTATCTCGGGATTGCAAGATAACCAAACAAAACTTTTAGTGGATTTCTACTTATTTTATTAAATATCATCTCCACCAAACAGGACAAGCTTGCATCTGTTATAGTTTTGGAGAAAAATGTGTTCATTTCATGTATGCGCGAAATGCCTTAAAAATGGCTTTAAAATGGATTTGGAGCATGGAGACGATTATCTCGGGATTGCAAGATAACCAAACAAAACTTTTAGTGGATTTCTACTTATTTTATTAAATATCATCTCCACCAAACAGGACAAGCTTGCATCTGTTATAGTTTTGGAGAAAAATGTGTTCATTTCATGTATGCGCGAAATGCCTTAAAAATGGCTTTAAAATGGATTTGGAGCATGGAGACGATTATCTCGGGATTGCAAGATAACCAAACAAAACTTTTAGTGGATTTCTACTTATTTTATTAAATATCATCTCCACCAAACAGGACAAGCTTGCATCTGTTATAGTTTTGGAGAAAAATGTGTTCATTTCATGTATGCGCGAAATGCCTTAGAAATGGCTTTAAAATGGATTTGGAGCATGGAGACGATTATCTCTAGGATGGCAATATAACCAAACGAAAACTTTTAGTAGATTTCTACTTATTTTATTAAATATCATCTCCACCAAACAGGACAAGCTTGCATCTGTTATAGTTTTGGAGAAAAATGTGTTCATTTCATGTATGCGCGAAATGCCTTAAAAATGGCTTTAAAATGGATTTGGAGCATGGAGACGATTATCTCGGGATTGCAAGATAACCAAACAAAACTTTTAGTGGATTTCTACTTATTTTATTAAATATCATCTCCACCAAACAGGACAAGCTTGCATCTGTTATAGTTTTGGAGAAAAATGTGTTCATTTCATGTATGCGCGAAATGCCTTAAAAATGGCTTTAAAATGGATTTGGAGCATGGAGACGATTATCTCGAGATTGCAAGATAACCAAACAAAACTTTTAGTGGATTTCTACTTATTTTATTAAATATCATCTCCACCAAACAGGACAAGCTTGCATCTGTTATAGTTTTGGAGAAAAATGTGTTCATTTCATGTATGCGCGAAATGCCTTAAAAATGGCTTTAAAATGGATTTGGAGCATGGAGACGATTATCTCGGGATTGCAAGATAACCAAACAAAACTTTTAGTGGATTTCTACTTATTTTATTAAATATCATCTCCACCAAACAGGACAAGCTTGCATCTGTTATAGTTTTGGAGAAAAATGTGTTCATTTCATGTATGCGCGAAATGCCTTAAAAATGGCTTTAAAATGGATTTGGAGCATGGAGACGATTATCTCGGGATTACAAGATAACCAAACAAAACTTTTAGTGGATTTCTACTTATTTTATTAAATATCATCTCCACCAAACAGGACAAGCTTGCATCTGTTATAGTTTTGGAGAAAAATGTGTTCATTTCATGTATGCGCGAAATGCCTTAAAAATGGCTTTAAAATGGATTTGGAGCATGGAGACGATTATCTCGGGATTGCAAGATAACCAAACAAAACTTTTAGTGGATTTCTACTTATTTTATTAAATATCATCTCCACCAAACAGGACAAGCTTGCATCTGTTATAGTTTTGGAGAAAAATGTGTTCATTTCATGTATGCGCGAAATGCCTTAAAAATGGCTTTAAAATGGATTTGGAGCATGGAGACGATTATCTCGGGATTGCAAGATAACCAAACAAAACTTTTAGTGGATTTCTACTTATTTTATTAAATATCATCTCCACCAAACAGGACAAGCTTGCATCTGTTATAGTTTTGGAGAAAAATGTGTTCATTTCATGTATGCGCGAAATGCCTTAAAAATGGCTTTAAAATGGATTTGGAGCATGGAGACGATTATCTCGGGATTGCAAGATAACCAAACAAAACTTTTAGTGGATTTCTACTTATTTTATTAAATATCATCTCCACCAAACAGGACAAGCTTGCATCTGTTATAGTTTTGGAGAAAAATGTGTTCATTTCATGTATGCGCGAAATGCCTTAAAAATGGCTTTAAAATGGATTTGGAGCATGGAGACGATTATCTCGGGATTGCAATATAACCAAACAAAACTTTTAGTGGATTTCTACTTATTTTATTAAATATCATCTCCACCAAACAGGACAAGCTTGCATCTGTTATAGTTTTGGAGAAAAATGTGTTCATTTCATGTATGCGCGAAATGCCTTAAAAATGGCTTTAAAATGGATTTGGAGCATGGAGACGATTATCTCGGGATTGCAATATAACCAAACAAAACTTTTAGTGGATTTCTACTTATTTTATTAAATATCATCTCCACCAAACAGGACAAGCTTGCATCTGTTATAGTTTTGGAGAAAAATGTGTTCATTTCATGTATGCGCGAAATGCCTTAAAAATGGCTTTAAAATGGATTTGGAGCATGGAGACGATTATCTCGGGATTGCAATATAACCAAACAAAACTTTTAGTGGATTTCTACTTATTTTATTAAATATCATCTCCACCAAACAGGACAAGCTTGCATCTGTTATAGTTTTGGAGAAAAATGTGTTCATTTCATGTATGCGCGAAATGCCTTAAAAATGGCTTTAAAATGGATTTGGAGCATGGAGACGATTATCTCGGGATTGCAAGATAACCAAACAAAACTTTTAGTGGATTTCTACTTATTTTATTAAATATCATCTCCACCAAACAGGACAAGCTTGCATCTGTTATAGTTTTGGAGAAAAATGTGTTCATTTCATGTATGCGCGAAATGCCTTAAAAATGGCTTTAAAATGGATTTGGAGCATGGAGACGATTATCTCGGGATTGCAAGATAACCAAACAAAACTTTTAGTGGATTTCTACTTATTTTATTAAATATCATCTCCACCAAACAGGACAAGCTTGCATCTGTTATAGTTTTGGAGAAAAATGTGTTCATTTCATGTATGCGCGAAATGCCTTAAAAATGGCTTTAAAATGGATTTGGAGCATGGAGACGATTATCTCGGGATTGCAAGATAACCAAACAAAACTTTTAGTGGATTTCTACTTATTTTATTAAATATCATCTCCACCAAACAGGACAAGCTTGCATCTTATAGTTTTGGAGAAAAATGTGTTCATTTCATGTATGCGCGAAATGCCTTAAAAATGGCTTTAAAATGGATTTGGAGCATGGAGACGATTATCTCGGGATTGCAATATAACCAAACAAAACTTTTAGTGGATTTCTACTTATTTTATTAAATATCATCTCCACCAAACAGGACAAGCTTGCATCTGTTATAGTTTTGGAGAAAAATGTGTTCATTTCATGTATGCGCGAAATGCCTTAAAAATGGCTTTAAAATGGATTTGGAGCATGGAGACGATTATCTCGGGATTGCAAGATAACCAAACAAAACTTTTAGTGGATTTCTACTTATTTTATTAAATATCATCTCCACCAAACAGGACAAGCTTGCATCTGTTATAGTTTTGGAGAAAAATGTGTTCATTTCATGTATGCGCGAAATGCCTTAAAAATGGCTTTAAAATGGATTTGGAGCATGGAGACGATTATCTCGGGATTGCAAGATAACCAAACAAAACTTTTAGTGGATTTCTACTTATTTTATTAAATATCATCTCCACCAAACAGG
>NW_027443181.1:0-55218 GCF_048569485.1 Anomaloglossus baeobatrachus
TACGCTCACACGAGCATTGAAATCGGATGAGTGCAATGCAAGAACATCTCGCATTGCACTCAGACCAATGTTAGTCAATGAGGGAGAGCAATTGGTCAGCTTTTCTCGTATACAGATTCTGGATGCGAGAAAAGCGGCAGCATGCAGCGATTTTCTGCTAGAGCCGTATCCCTCGCACCCATTCAAGTGAATGGGTGTGAGAGAAACCGGACTGCACTCGGATGTTGTCCCAGTGCAGTACGATATACGCACAGGCTGACAATGGAGGAGATGGGGGGGGGATTAACCTCTCCCTCTCGTCCGCTCCTTCACAGCTGTGACCCGATTGCAAGATCGGGTCACAGTCGCATGACACTCGGCTCAGGCTCACAGCAGAGCCTGAGTCGGGGGTCATTAGCATATTGCATCCAATGCTCTCGCATCGGATGCCATACGCTAATGTGAGTCCAGCCTAAGGGACAGGACCGGTATAAGGACTGCCAGCACTAAGTAGGAGCGAACACATTTGGCAGTCCACTACCTTAGGTGCCATTCATGACCTCATTTGGTACATATATGGACACACAGGCGGGGGGGGGGGGGGGGCACAGACAGTGGGGGAAGAGGGGGACACAGACAGCGGGGCGGGAGGGGGACACAGACAGCGGGGCGGGAGGGGGACACAGACAGCGGGGCGGGAGGGGGACACAGACAGCGGGGCGGGGGGGGGACACAGACAGCGGGGCGGGAGGGGGACACAGACAGCGGGGCGGGAGGGGGACACAGACAGCGGGGCGGGAGGGGGACACAGACAGCGGGGCGGGAGGGGGACACAGACAGGGGGCGGGAGGGGGACACAGACAGGGGGCGGGAGGGGGACACAGACAGGGGGCGGGAGGGGGACACAGACAGGGGGCGGGAGGGGGACACAGACAGGGGGCGGGAGGGGGACACAGACAGGGGGGCGGGAGGGGGACACAGACAGGGGGGGCGGGAGGGGGACACAGACAGGGGGGCGGGAGGGGGACACAGACAGCGGGGGAGGACACAGACAGCGGGGGAGGACACAGACAGCGGGGGAGGACACAGACAGCGGGGGAGGACACAGACAGCGGGGGAGGACACAGACAGCGGGGGAGGACACAGACAGCGGGGGAGGACACAGACAGCGGGGGAGGACACAGACAGCAGGGGAGGACACAGACAGCGCGGGGGGGGACACAGACAGCGCGGGGGGGGACACAGACAGCGCGGGGGGGGGACACAGACAGCGCGGGGGGGGACACAGACAGCGCGGGGGGGGACACAGACAGCGCGGGGGGGGACACAGACAGCGCGGGGGGGACACAGACAGCGCGGGGGGTGACACAGAGCTGCAATTTTTCAAAACTGTTACCGTAAATTCAGAAAATCACAAGAAAAAGCAGCAATAAATTAAAAACAATTAATTTACAGTGCAGCAAAGAGCATAACACAATTGTATTGCGTCAACATGGCCATTTTCGCTGCAATACAATAAGGTGTATGATTTCACGATGATCATGGTAACAAAAAATAAAAAAAGCATTCTGTATATAGTACCGTATGTTTTATCACATCATTGTGAACATTTAGCATACAGTAGAATACTTCAGACACGTTAGACAGAAAATATGGGAAGAGATATACAATACACTAGGCAGGGCCAGCCTTAGCCTGATTGGTGCCCTGTGCAAAACTGCCCTTTGCTGCCCCCACCCTACTATTTTTTACCCAGTTTCTCAAGACAAAAATGAGGACAGGAGGCCATTTTTTTGGTATCCCAAGAATATTGATTTCCTCAAATGTATTGTAAAATAAACGCCTCCAAATTTGTGCTTGAGAATCTGCACCTCAAATCCACATTAATTCCACCACATCTGACCTCGTTCTTTTAGGCCTAAGCCACACGGCGAGAAAATCGGTGCGAGTGGAGTGCGATAAAACATCGCATTCCCCTCGGACCAATTCTAGCCTGTGTGTCAGCGCACATGAGCGATTATTTTCTCAGCCCTAATCGGACCGAGAATACAATCGCAGCATGCTGCGATTGTAAGGAGAGACTCTTTCTCTCGCACCCATTCAAGTGAATGGGGCAAGAGAAAAATCGCACTGCACTCGCAGTACACCGGTGTACTGCGCGTGCAGAGCGAGAATCGTAATAGCCGGCTACGGAGGAGAGAGGGAGAGAAATCCCTTCCTCCCCTCCTCCATGCCGGCCTGCCCCTCTGCAGTGCTGGTCCGCCCCTCCGCATCGCTGGCCCGTCCCCCGCAGCTGAGGTCTGCTCGCAGGGTCGGACCTCAGACGCAGGCACGCTCGCATGACACTCTGCTCCTGCTGTGCTGCCAGCACGAGCCGAGTCTCATACGAGCATCGCAGTAGTGCCCCGTGTGGCCCCAGCCTTAGAGGTTCTCTGATCTCCATTTATGCTGGATCCATGGATATTAGATAATGCATATCTCTCCAATGGGGCACCCATGTATCTGGAGAATGAGGCACTGCTGCTTTTTGTGGATGGTGTAAATTTTTGGACACACAGATGGGAGTTTTGCCATCTCTGGGCTGAGAGCGGCACAGGTCGTGGCCCTATTTGTGGGATCAGCATCAATTATACAAATCCTGTGGATAAATGTACAGAATGAAAAGTCCAGACACTGCACGATGGAGCTGGTGATCAATGATGAATGTACTCAGGAGGACAAAGAAGGCCAAAATACAGATGTTAAAGGAGATAGTACGAAATTGGAAAAAAATCTCGTTTTCTACATAATAAAGTGTCCTGGGGATATGTGTCTGCTTCTCAGCTCCACTGACCTGAGCTGCAGTACCACATACACAATATGAGAACGGGAGGCGCTGTGTATGCAACAACTACGGTAAATATACCGCAATCCATTTATTAATTAGTCTGGGCTCACTTTAGTTGTCAATGCTCAAAATAATTTTGTAGGACAATTTAAATCCACGCTGAATTATGTAATATTCTGAAGATCCTCATACACAACTCAGCTGCTGCAGAACCTCATAATAGAAACCACAGCTACTGAAGAATCTCATAATACACACTTACTCTGCTGCAGCACTTAATAATATACACTGCAGCTGCTACAGAACCTCATGATACACACCTCAGCTGCTGCAGAACCTCATCATTAACACCTCAGCTGCAGCAGAAGCTTATAATATGCATCTCAACTGCTTTGAACCATATAATGCACATCTCAGCTGCTGCAAAATATTATACTACACACCCCAGCTGCTGCAGGACTTCATAATACACATCTCAGCTGCTGCAGAAGCTTATATTATACACTTCAGCTGCTGCAAAACATAATACCCACCTCAGCTGCTGAAGAATCTTGTAAATATGCATCTCAGCTTCTTTAGAACCTTATAATACACATCTCATCTGCTGCAGAATCCTGTAATATCCAACTCAGCTGCTGAAAAACCTTATAATACACCCCTCAGCTGCTGCAGAACCTAATATTATGCATCTCAGCTGCTTTAAACCTTATAATACACACTTCCGCTGCTGCAAAACCTCATTTTACACCCCTCAGGGTCTGCAGAACCTTATAATGCCCACCTCAGCTGCTGTAGAACCTCTATACACATCGGCTGCTGCAAAAGCTTGTAATATAAAACTCAGCTGCAGAAGAGCCATATATAATGTATCTCAGCTGCTACAGAACCTTATATTACACATCTCAGCTGCTGCTGAACCTCACAATACACACCTCAGCTGCTGAAGAACCTTATAATATGCATCTCAGCTGCTTTAGTTCCTTAAAATACACATCTCAGCTGCTGCAGAACCTAATACACACCTTAGCTGCTGAAGAGCCTTCTAAATATGCATCTCAGCTGCTTTAAAACCTTATAATACACATCTCAGCTTCAGCAAACCCTTTTAATACACACCTCAGCTGCTGCAGAAGCTCCTCATACACAATTCAGTTGGTGCAGAACCTTATAATTCACACTTCGGTTGCTGCAGAATCTTATCACACACCTCAGCTGTTGTACAACCCCAATATATATATATATATATATATATATATATATATATATATATATAGCTGCTGCAGAACCTTGTAATACACAACTCAGCTGCAGAAGAGCCTTATATAATGTATCTCAGCTGCTGCAGAACCTTGTAATACACATCTCAGCTGCTGCAGAACCTCATAATACACATCTCAGCTGCTGCAGAACCTCATCATACACATCTCAGCTGCTGCAGAACCTCATCATACATACCTAAGTTGCTGCAAAATTTTATAATACATCTCAGCTGCTGATGAACCTTATAATACACACCTCATGTTCTGAAGAATTTTAATAGACCCCAGCTGCTGCAGAAGCTTATATTATACACCTTAGCTGCTGCAGAACCAAATATTATGCATATCAGCTGCTGCAGAACCTCATAATACACATCTCAGCTGCTGCAGAAGCTTATATTATACACCTTAGCTGCTGCAGAACCTAATATTATGCATATCAGCTGCTGCAGAACCTCATAATACACATCTCAGCTGCTGCAGAAGCTTATATTATGCACCTTAGCTGCTGCAGAACCTAATATTATGCATATCAGCTGCTGCAGAACCTCATAATACACATCTCAGCTGCTGCAGAAGCTTATATTATACACCTCAGCTGCTGCAAAACATAATACCCACCTCAGCTGCTGAAGAATCTTGTAAATATGCATCTCAGCTTCTTTCGAACCCTATAATACACATCTCATCTGCTGCTGAACCTCATAATACACATCTCAGGTGAGAAGAGCCTTAGATAAAGCATCTCAGCTGCTGCAGAACCTCATAATACATATCAGCTGCTGCAGAACCTTATACAAACGTCAGCTGCAGCAGAAATTTATAATATACATGTCAACTGCTTTAGAACCTTATAATACACATCTCGACTGCTGCAGAACCTCATAGTAAACATCTCAGGTGCAGCAGAACCTTTTAATACACACCACAGCTGCTGCAGAACCTCATCATACACACCACAGCTGCTGCAGAACCTCATTATACACACCTCAACTGCTGCGGAACCTCATTATACACAGCTGTTGAAGAACCTTATTATACACACCTCAGCTGCTTAAGAATCTCATTATAAACACCTCAGCTGCTACAGAACCTTATAATACCAAAGTCAGCTGCTGAAGACCTTTATAATGCAAACCTCAGCTGCTGAAGAGCCTTACAATACACATCTCAACTGCTGCAGAACCTAGTACACACCTCAGCTGCTGCAGAACCTTATAAATATGCATCTCAGCTGCTTTAGAGCTTTATAATACACATCTCAGCTGCTGCTGAACCTCATAATACACATCTCAGCTGCAGCAGAACCTCATCATACACACCTAAGTTGCTGCAAAACTTTATAATACATCTCAGCTGCTGCAGAACGTTATAATACACACCTCAGGTTCTGAAAATTTTTAATAGACCTCAGCTGCTACAGAAGCTTATATTATACACCTCAGCTGCTGCAGAACCTAATATTATGCATCTCAGCTGCTTTAGAACCTTATAATACACACTTCCGCTGCTGCAAAACCTCATTTTACACCCCTGAGGGTCTGCAGAACCTTTTAATGCCCACCTCAGCTGCTGTAGAACCTCAATACACATCAGCTGCTGTAAAAGCTTGTAATATAAAACTCAGCTGCAGAAGAGCCATATATAATGTATCTCAGCTGCTACAGAACCTTATATTACACATCTCAGCTGCAGCAGAACCTCATCATACACAACTCAGTTGCTGCAGAACCTAAGTTCAGCTGTTGATGAACTTTATAATGCACACCTCCGCTTCTGCAGACTTTCATAATACACCTCAGCTGCTGCAGAATCTGATAATACACACCTCAGCTGCTGCTCATATTACACATCTCAGCTGCTGCTCATATTACACATCTCAGCTGCAGCATAACCCTTTAATACACACCTTAGCTGCGCAATAACCTTATAATATGCATCTCAGCTGCTTTAGCTCCTTAAAATATACTTCTCAGCTGCTGCAGAATCTTATCACACACCCCAGCTGCTGCAGAACCTAATACACACCTTAGCTACTGAAGAGCCTTCTTAAATATGCATCTCAGCTGCTTTAGAACCTTATAATACACACCTCAGCTTCAGCAGAACCTTTTAATACACACCTCAGCTGCTGCAGAAGCTCCTCATACACAATTCAGTTGCTGCAGAACCTTACAATTCACACTTCGGTTGCTGCAGAATTTTATCACACACCTCAGCTGTTGTACAACCCCAATATATATATAGCTGCTGCAGAACCTTGTAATACACAACTCAGCTGCAGAAGAGCCTTATATAATGTATCTCAGCTGCTGCAGAACCTCATAATACACATCTCAGCTGCTGCAAAAGCTTATATTATACACCTCAGCTGCTGCAAAACCTAATACCCACCTCAGCTGCTGAAGAATCTTGTAAATATGCATCTCAGCTTCTTTAGAACCTTATAATACACATCTCATCTGCTGCTGAACCTCATAATACACATCTCAGGTGCAGAAGAGCCTTAGATAATGCATCTCAGCTGCTGCAGAAACTCATTATACAAACGTCAGCTGTGGCAGAAATTTATAATATACATCTCAACTGCTTTAGAACCTTATAATACACATCTCGACTGCTGCTGAACCTCATAGTACACATCTCAGGTGCAGCAGATCCTTTTAATACACACCTTAGCTGCTGCAAAACATCATCATACATACCACAGCTGCTGTAGAACTTCATCATACACACAGGTGCTGCAGAACCTCATTATACACACCAACTGCTGTAGAACCTCAATACACAGCTGTTGAAGAACCTTATTATACACACCTCAGCTGCTTAAGAATCTCATTATATACACCTCAGCTGCTACAGAACCTTATAATACCAAAGTCAGCTGCTGAAGACCTTTATAATGCAAACCTCAGCTGCTGAAGAGCCTTACAATACACATCTCAACTGCTGCAGAACCTAGTACACACCTCAGCTGCTGCAGAACCTTATAAATATGTATCTCAGCTGCTTTAGAGCTTTATAATACACATCTCAGCTGCTGCTGAACCTCATAGTACACATCTCAGCTGCTGCAGAACCTCATCATACACACCTAAGTTGCTGTAAAACCTTATAATACATCTCAGCTGCTACAGAACTTTATAATATACATATCAACTGCTTTAGAACCTTATAATACACATCTCAATTGCTACTGAACCTCAGTACACATCTCAGGTGCAGCAGAACCTAATATTATTCATCTCAGCTGCTTTAGAACCTTATAATACACACTTCCGCTGCTGCAAAACCTCATTTTACACCCCTCAGGGTGTGCAGAACCTTATAATGCCCACCTCAGCTGCTGTAGAACCTCAATACACATCAGCTGCTGTAAAAGCTTGTAATATAAAACTCAGCTGCAGAAGAGCCATATATAATGTATCTCAGCTGCTACAGAACCTTATATTACACATCTCAGCTGCAGCAGAACCTCATCATACACAACTCAGTTGCTGCAGAACCTAAGTTCAGCTGTTGATGAACTTTATAATGCACACCTCCGCTTCTGCAGACTTTCATAATACACCTTAGCTGCTACAGAATCTGATAATACACATCTCAGCTGCTGCAGAATCTGATAATACACATCTCAGCTGCTGCTCATATTACACATCTCAGCTTCTGCTCATATTACACATCTCAGCTGCAGCATAACCCTTTAATACACACCTTAGCGGCTGAAGAGCCTTCTTAAATATGCATCTCAGCTGCTTTAGAACCTTATAATACACACCTCAGCTTCAGCAGAACCTTTTAATACACACCTCAGCTGCTGCAGAAGCTCCTCATACACAATTCAGTTGCTGCAGAACCTTACAATTCACACTTCGGTTGCTGCAGAATTTTATCACACACCTCAGCTGTTGTAGAACCCCAATATATATATAGCTGCTGCAGAACCTTGTAATACACAACCCAGCTGCAGAAGAGCCTTATATAATGTATCTCAGCTGCTGCAGAACCTCATAATACACATCTCAGCTGCTGCAAAAGCTTATATTATACACTTCAGCTGCTGCAAAACCTAATACCCACCTCAGCTGCTGAAGAATCTTGTAAATATAAATCTCAGCTTCTTTCAAACCTTATAATGCACATCTCGACTGTTGCTGAACCTCATAGTACACATCTCAGGTGCAGCAGAACCTTTTAATACACACCTTAGCTGCTGCAGAACCTCATCATACACACCACAGCTGCTGTAGAACTTCATCATACACACAGCTGCTGCAGAACCTCATTATACACATCTCAGCTGCTGCAGATGCTTATATTATACACCTCAGCTGCTGCAAAACCTAATACCCACCTCAGCTGCTGAAGAATCTTGTAAATATGAATCTCAGCTTCTTTCGAACCTTATAATACACATCTCATCTGCTGCTGAACCTCATAATACACATCTCAGGTGCAGAAGAGCCTTAGATAATGCATCTCAGCTGCTGCAGAACCTCATAATACATCAGCTGCTGCAGAACCTCATCATACACACCTAAGTTGCTGCAAAACCTTATAACACATCTCAGCTGCTGCAGAACGTTATAATACACACCTCAGGTTCTGGAAAATTTTAATAGACCTCAGCTGCTACAGAAGCTTATAATACCCATCTCAGCTGCTGCAGAAGCTTATATTATACACCTTAGCTGCTGCAGAACCTAATATTATGCATCTCAGCTGCTTTAGAACCTTATAATACACACTTCCGCTGCTGCAAAACCTCATTTTACACCCCTGAGGGTCTGCAGAACCTTATAATGCCCACCTCAGCTGCTGTAGAACCTCAATACACATCAGCTGCTGCAAAAGCTTGTAATATAAAACTCAGCTGCAGAAGAGCCATATATAATGTATCTCAGCTGCTACAGAACCTTATATTACACATCTCAGCTGCAGCAGAACCTCATCATACACAACTCAGTTGCTGCAGAACCTAAGTTCAGCTGTTGATGAACTTTATAATGCACACCTCAGCTTCTGCAGACTTTCATAATACACCTCAGCTGCTGCAGAATCTGATAATACACATCTCAGCTGCTGCTCATATTACACATCTCAGCTGCTGCTCATATTACACATCTCAGCTGCAGCATAACCCTTTAATGCACACCTTAGCTGCTCAAGAACCTTATAATATGCATCTCAGCTGCTTTAGAACCTCATAATGCACATTTCAGCTGCAGGAGAACTTTTAATACACACCTCAGTTACTGCAAAACTTTATATTTCACATCTCAGCTGCTAAAGAAACTTTTATAATATGTATTTCAGCTGCTTTAGAACTTTATTATACACATCTCAGGTGCTGACGAACCTCATAATACACAAATCAGCTGCTGCAGAATCTTGTAAATATGCATCTCAGCTTCTTTAGAACCTTATAATACACATCTCATCTGCTGCTGAACCTCATAATACACATCTCAGGTGCAGAAGAGCCTTAGATAATGCATCTCAGCTGCTGCAGAACCTCATAATACATCAGCTGCCGCAGAACCTCATCATACAAACGTCAGCTGCTACAGAACTTTATAATATACATATCAACTGCTTTAGAATCTTATAATACACATCTCAATTGCTACTGAACCTCAGTACACATCTCAGGTGCAGCAGAACCTAATATTATGTATCTCAGCTGCTTTAGAACCTTATAATACACACTTCCGCTGCTGCAAAACCTCATTTTACACCCCTCAGGGTCTGCAGAACCTTATAATGCCCACCTCAGCTGCTGTAGAACCTCAATACACATCAGCTGCTGCAAAAGCTTGTAATATAAAACTCAGCTGCAGAAGAGCCATATATAATGTATCTCAGCTGCTACAGAACCTTATATTACACATCTCATCTGCTGCTCATATTACACATCTCAGCTGCAGCATAACCCTTTAATGCACACCTCAGCTGCTGCAGAATCTGATAATACACACCTCAGCTGCTGCTCATATTAGACATCTCAGCTGCAGCATAACCGTTTAATACACACCTTAGCTGCTGAAGAGCCTTCTTAAATATGCATCTCAGCTGCTTTAGAACCTTATAATACACACCTCAGCTTCAGCAGAACCTTTTAATACACACCTCAGCTGCTGCAGAAGCTCCTCATACACAATTCAGTTGCTGAAGAACCTTATAATTCACACTTCGGTTGCTGCAGAATTTTATCACACACCTCAGCTGTTGTAGAACCCCAATATATATATAGCTGCTGCAGAACCTTGTAATACTCATCTCAGCTGCTGCAAGACCTAATACCCACCTCAGCTGCTGAAGAATCTTGTAAATATAAATCTCAGCTTCTTTCAAACCTTATAATGCACATCTCGACTGCTGCTGAACCTCATAGTACACATCTCAGGTGCAGCAGAACCTTTTAATACACACCTTAGCTGCTGCAGAACCTCATCATACACACCACAGCTGCTGTAGAACTTCATCATACACACAGCTGCTGCAGAACCTCATTATACACACCTCAACTGCTGCGGAACCTCATTTTACACAGCTGTTGAAGAACCTTATTATACACACCTCAGCCGCTTAAGAATCTCATTATATACACCTCAGCTGCTACAGAACCTTATAATACCAAAGTCAGCTGCTGAAGACCTTTATAATGCAAACCTCAGCTGCTGAAGAGCCTTACAATACACATCTCAACTGCTGCAGAACCTAATACACACCTCAGCTGCTGCAGAACCTTATAAATATGCATCTCAGCTGCTTTAGAGCTTTATAATACACATCTCAGCTCCTGCTGAACCTCATAATACACATCTCAGCTGCAGCAGAACCTTTTAATACACACCTGGGCTGCTGCACAACCTCATCATACACACATCAGTTGTTGCAGAATCTTATAATATGCATCTCAGCTGCTTTAGAATCTTATAACACACATCTCAGCTGCTGCTGAACCTCATAGTACACATCTCAGCTGCAACACAATCTTTTAATACACACCTCAGCTGCTGCAGAACCTCATAATACATAGATCTTTTGCTGAAGAACCGTAAAATACACACTTCAGCTGCTGCAGAATCTTATCACACCTCAGGGGCAGCGGAACCTAGTAATAAACACCTCAGCTGCTGAAGAACCTCATAATGCACATTTCAGCTGCAGGAGAACTTTTAATACACACCTCAGTTACTGCAAAATTTTATATTTCACATCTCAGCTGCTGAAGAAACTTTTATAATATGTATTTCAGCTGCTTTAGAACTTTATTATACACATCTCAGGTGCTGACGAACCTCATAATACACAAATCAGCTGCTGCAGAATCTTGTAATGTCCAACTCAGCTGCTGAAGAACCTTATAATACACACCTCAGCTTCTGAAGAATTTTAATAGACCTCAGGTGCTGCAGAATATTATACTACACACCCCAGCTGCTGCAGAACTTCATAATACACATCTCAGCTGCTGCAGAAGCTTATATTATACACTTCAGCTGCTGCAAAACCTAATACCCACCTCAGCTGCTGAAGAATCTTGTAAATATGAATCTCAGCTTCTTTAGAACCTTATAATACACATCTCATCTGCTGCTGAACCTCATAATACACATCTCAGGTGCAGAAGAGCCTTAGATAATGCATCTCAGCTGCTGCAGAACCTCATAATACATCAGCTGCTGCAGAACCTCATCATACAAACGTCAGCTGCTGCAGAATTTTATAATATACATATCAACTGCTTTAGAACCTTATAATACACATCTCAATTGCTACTGAACCTCAGTACACATCTCAGGTGCAGCAGAACCTAATATTATGCATCTCAGCTGCTTTAGAACCTTATAATACACACTTCCGCTGCTGCAAAACCTCATTTTACACCCCTCAGGGTGTGCAGAACCTTATAATGCCCACCTCAGCTGCTGTAGAACCTCAATACACATCAGCTGCTGCAAAAGCTTGTAATATAAAACTCATCTGCAAAAGAGTCATATATAATGTATCTCAGCTGCTGCAGAACCTTATATTACACATCTCAGCTGCAGCAGAACCTCATCATACACAACTCAGTTGCTGCAGAACCTAAGTTCAGCCGTTGATGAACTTTATAATACACACCTCAGCTGCTGCTCATATTACACATCTCAGCTGCTGCTCATATTACACATCTCAGCTGCAGCATAACCCTTTAATACACACCTCAGCTGCTGCAGAATCTGATAGTACACACCTCAGCTGCTGTCGAGCCTTCTTAAATATGCATCTCAGCTGCTTTAGAACCTTATAATACACACCTCAGCTTCAGCAGAACATTTTAATACACACCTCAGCTGCTGCAGAAGCTCCTCATACACAATTCAGTTGCTGCAGAACCTTATAATTCACACTTCGGTTGCTGCAGAATTTTATCACACACCTCAGCTGTTGTAGAACCCCAATATATATATAGCTGCTGCAGAACCTTGTAATACACATCTCAGCTGCAGAAGAGCCTTATATAATGTATCTCAGCTGCTGCAGAACCTCATAATACACATCTTAGCTGCTGCAGAAGCTTATATTATACACCTCAGCTGCTGAAGAATCTTGTAAATCTGAATCTCAGCTTCTTTCGAACCTTATAATACACATCTCATCTGCTGCTGAACCTCATAATACACATCTCAGGTGCAGAAGAGCCTTAGATAATGCATCTTAGCTGCTGCAGAACCTCATAATACATATCAGCTGCTGCAGAACCTCATCATACAAACGTCAGCTACTGCAGAACTTTATAATATACATATCAACTGCTTTAGAACCTTATAATGCACATCTCGACTGCTGCTGAACCTCATAGTACACATCTCAGGTGCAGCAGAACCTTTTAATACACACCTTAGCTGCTGCAGAACCTCATCATACACACCACAGCTGCTGTAGAACTTCATCATACACACAGCTGCTGCAGAACCTCATTATACACACCTCAACGGCTGCGGAACCTCATTATACACAGCTGTTGAATAACCTTATTATACACACCTCAGCTGCTTAAGAATCTCATTATATACACCTCAGCTGCTGAAAAACCTTATAATGCTCACCCCAGCTGCTGTAGAACCTCATTATACACAGCTGTTGAAGAACCTTATTATACACACCTCAGCTGCTTAAGAATCTCATTATATACACCTCAGCTGCTACAGAACCTTATAATACCAAAGTCAGCTGCTGAAGACCTTTATAATGCAAACCTCAGCTGCTGAAGAGCCTTACAATACACATCTCAACTGCTGCAGAACCTAATACACACCTCAGCTGCTGCAGAACCTTATAAATATGCATCTCAGCTGCTTTAGAGCTTTATAATACACATCTCAGCTCCTGCTGAACCTCATAATACACATCTCAGCTGCAGCAGAACCTTTTAATACACACCTGGGCTGCTGCACAACCTCATCATACACACATCAGTTCTTGCAGAATCTTATAATATGCATCTCAGCTGCTTTAGAATCGTATAAGACACATCTCAGCTGCTGCTGAACCTCATAGTACACATCTCAGCTGCAAAAGAATCTTTTAATACACACCTCAGCTGCTGCAGAACCTCATAATACATAGATCTTTTGCTGCAGAACCGTAAAATACACACTTCAGCTGCTGCAGAATCTTATCACACCTCAGGGGCAGCGGAACCTAGTAATAAACACCTCAGCTGCTGAAGAACCTCATAATGCACATTTCAGCTGCAGGAGAACTTTTAATACACACCTCAGTTACTGCAAAATTTTATATTTCACATCTCAGCTGCTGAAGAAACTTTTATAATATGTATTTCAGCTGCTTTAGAACTTTATTATACACATCTCAGGTGCTGACGAACCTCATAATACACAAATCAGCTGCTGCAGAATCTTGTAATGTCCAACTCAGCTGCTGAAGAACCTTATAATACACACCTCAGCTTCTGAAGAATTTTAATAGACCTCAGGTGCTGCAGAATATTATACTACACACCCCAGCTGCTGCAGAACTTCATAATACACATCTCAGCTGCTGCAGAAGCTTATATTATACACCTCAGCTGCTGCAAAACCTAATACCCACCTCAGCTGCTGAAGAATCTTGTAAATATGCATCTCAGCTTCTTTAGAACCTTATAATACACATCTCATCTGCTGCTGAACCTCATAATACACATCTCAGGTGCAGAAGAGCCTTAGATAATGCATCTCAGCTGCTGCAGAACCTCATAATACATATCAGCTGCTGCAGAACCTCATCATACAAACGTCAGCTGCTGCAGAACTTTATAATATACATATCAACTGCTTTAGAACCTTATAATACACATCTCAATTGCTACTGAACCTCAGAACACATCTCAGGTGCAGCAGAACCTAATATTATGTATCTCAGCTGCTTTAGAACCTTATACTTATAATACACACTTCCGCTGCTGCAAAACCTCATTTTACACCCCTCAGGGTCTGCAGAACCTTTTAATGCCCACCTCAGCTGCTGTAGAACCTCAATACACATCAGCTGCTGCAAAAGCTTGTAATATAAAACTCATCTGCAGAAGAGCCATATATAATGTATCTCAGCTGCTACAGAACCTTATATTAGACATCTCAGCTGCAGCAGAACCTCATCATACACAACTCAGTTGCTGCAGAACCTAAGTTCAGCTGTTGATGAACTTTATAATACACACCTCAGCTTCTGCAGACTTTCATAATACACCTCAGCTGCTGCAGAATCTGATAATACACATCTCAGCTGCTGCTCATATTACACATCTCAGCTGCTGCTCATATTACACATCTCAGCTGCAGCATAACCCTTTAATACACACCTTAGCTGCGCAATAACCTTATAATATGCATCTCAGCTGCTTTAGCTCCTTAAAATATACTTCTCAGCTGCTGCAGAATCTTATCACACACCCCAGCTGCTGCAGAACCTAATACACACCTTAGCTACTGAAGAGCCTTCTTAAATATGCATCTCAGCTGCTTTAGAACCTTATAATAATACACAACTCAGCTTCAGCAGAACCTTTTAATACACACCTCAGCTGCTGCAGAAGCTCCTCATACACAATTCAGTTGCTGCAGAACCTTACAATTCACACTTCGGTTGCTGCAGAATTTTATCACACACCTCAGCTGTTGTACAACCCCAATATATATATAGCTGCTGCAGAACCTTGTAATACACAACCCAGCTGCAGAAGAGCCTTTTATAATGTATCGCAGCTCCTGCAGAACCTCATAATACACATCTCAGCTGCTGCAGAAGCTTATATTATACACCTCAGCTGCTGCAAAACCTAATACCCACCTCAGCTGCTGAAGAATCTTGTAAATATGAATCTCAGTTTCTATCGAACCTTATAATACACATCTCATCTGCTGCTGAACCTCATAATACACATCTCAGGTGCAGAAGAGCCTTAGATAATGCATCTCAGCTGCTGCAGAACCTCATAATACACACCACAGCTGCTGTAGAACTTCATCATACACACAGCTGCTGCAGAACCTCATTATACACACCTCAACGGCTGTGGAACCTCAATATACAAAGCTGTTGAAGAACCCTATTATACACACCTCAGCTGCTTAAGAATCTCATTATAAACACCTCAGCTGCTACAGAACCTTATAATACCAAAGTCAGCTGCTGAAGACCTTTATAATGCAAACCTCAGCTGCTGAAGAGCCTTACAATACACATATCAACTGCTGCAGAACCTAATACACACCTCAGCTGCTGCAGAACCTTATAAATATGTATATCAGCTGCTTTAGAGCTTTATAATACACATCTCAGCTTCTGCTGAACCTCATAATACACATCTCAGCTGCAGCAGAACCTTTTAATACACACCTGGGCTGCTGCACAACCTCATCATACACACATCAGTTCTTGCAGAACCTTATAATATGCATCTCAGCTGCTTTAGAATCTTATCAGACACATCTCATCTGCTGCTGAACCTCATAGTACACATCTCAGCTGCAATATAATCTTTTAATACACACCTCAGCTGCTGCAGAACCTCATAATACATACCTCTTTTGCTGCAGAACCGTAAACTAAAGCTTCTGAAGAATTTTAATAGACCTCAGCTGCTGCAGAATCTTATAATACACATCTCAGCTGCTTCAGAACCTCATAATACATATAAGCTGCTGCAGAACCTTATCATACAAACGTCAGCTGCTGCAGAATCTTATAATACACACCTCAGCTGCGGCAGAACCTCATAAAACACATCTCAGCTACTGCAGAAGCTTGTATTATACACATCAGCTGATGCAAAACCTAATACCCACCTCAGCTGCTGAAGAATCTTGTAAATATGAGTCTCAGCTGCTTTAGAATCTTATAATACACATCTCATCTGCTGCAGAACCTCATCATACACACCACAGCTCCTGTAGAACTTCATCATACACACAGCTGCTGTAGAACCTTATTATACACACCTCAACTGCTGCAGAACCTCATTTTATACAGCTGTTGAAGAACCTTATTATACACACCTCACCTGCTGCATAATCTCATTTTATACATATCTCAGCTGCTGTACAATCTCATTATACACATGTGAGTTGCTGCATTATCTCCTAATTCACCTCCGCTGCTGCTGCTAATGATGCAGTACAGAATGGCTTTCATACCTCTACGATACTGAATCATACCTATACTAAATATACATATGCTAAATCATTGCTTGTGATGTGCAGACAGCAGTGATGCCATGTAACGTATGAGTAGAGATGAGTGGACCTGAACTTTAAAGTTCGGTGTTCATATCCAACACTGACTTTACTAGAAAAATAATCAGTGTTTTCTCTAGTCATCCTCCACGACAGCACCACAGGAAACACAAAGAGGTTAAAAAACTCCTCCCCACCTCCCCTTTCCAGTGTTGTTTCTTGTCCCTACTGGGGCACGAAGAGGACCTGTGGTGCTCTGTGGCCAATGACTAGAGTACTGTGGGAAAGTAAAACAATTTATCTTACCACCGGGCAGCTGAGGTCGGAGCTTTCCGCTTCCCTCCTCCATCGCTGCTCCCATCTCCCCTGGATTCGGGACCTGCCTGCTCTCCCTGCGTCTCACATGAGGTAAAGCGGAGCATGTTCGACATGTCAGGGGCCTCCTTGAGCTCCCCGATACCTCCTCCTTGCTAACGTGCGGTGGCAATGGCACGCAGTAAGTGACGTCACCGGCGCACGCGGAGATGACGTACTTCCGGGAATATTCATTCCACCCTAGAACGCAAGCGCTGTTTCAGCCCCGCTACAGCACCAATGGGTTTGCCTTCTCATGGAGAGACCTACCTGGACCGTCTGAGGATGAAGAGTCGCCCATATGGGATTATGGTGCTGGGGCCTCGCACTCACATGTAAGTGCCTGGCTTGAAAACAACCTAAAGTAGGACTGCATAATGGGCAATCTTTTCCGCTCTGTGCTGTAAAACCCAGCGCTACCCCTGATCCAGTAAGTATACTGTGATGGTGGGATGGAGAAAACGTCTAGCCTCAAGTGTATCATGTGCGCTAAGAAACTCCCGTCTTCCAGTAGTAAAAAGCTGTGTCACCCCTACACTGATCAGGTGGTCAGGGAAGAACATCCTTCCCTTATCAGCGGATCAAAAATCTTGTGCGCTAGGTACATTTCTCTTTAGCCTTCTCTCAAACACTACCCTTAGCGGGCCCGGCCCCGAAGAATGGAAGCCAAACCCCATTAAAGTGTCGGTCTCTGTCTCGAAAGAGGACCCATACTTCTCTCCCAGACCCTTAGGTGAGGATTATGACTTTGTGTCCGAAACAGAAGGAGGGCCTGAAAATGAAAGATACTTCTTCTCAGGAGCTGCGGGGAGCTGTGCGAGATACCATGGGGGTTAATGTAGAAAAGACTACGAAGCCAGTGCAGGACATAATGTTCGGCTGCCTGAAAGCCCAATAGTGCAAGATTCCCTGTTCATAAGAATATCCAGGACTAAATCCTTCAGAATAGGAGATTCCGGAGAGACGCCTAGGCACTCTCTTGGAGCTTAGACACTGGTTTCCCACTTGAGGACGATACAGCCGAAACTTGGGAACTTTCTAAAGGGGACGTCTAGGTCTCTAGAGTTGCCAAAAGACAGCATTTCCTTTTGAGGACTTTTCACAGCTCAGGGACCCAATGGATAGGAGGATGAAAGCCTGTTCGTGACATTGTGGGAAACCTTGTTAGTTCTAAGGAACACTAATGTAGCCTCCACAGGTATACAAGATCCCTATATATGTGGCTGGGACGACTTGAAGACCACCTCTCTTGGGACACCCACCAGAGAAGACCTATTAGCTTCCTTTCCACTGCTTCAGAAAGCTACAGGGTTCCTAGTAGACTCCTCGGCTGAATCAGTCCGTGTTGCTGCAAAATTAGCAGTACTTTCTAACTCCGCAAGAAGAGACCTATGACTCAAACTATGGAGTGGTGAATAAACTGCTAAGATTAAAATTTGTAACATCCCCTTCAAGGGAAAGTATGTTTTTGGACCAGCTCTAGACGACCTTCTAGCCAAAGCCACAAAAAAACAATTCCGGAACAAAAACCCAAGAAATTTTTTCATGCTCTCAGGGCCAATTCTCTCATTATAAAGGAAGGGGTAAGTCATAACGGTGGAGCTACCCCAAGAGAGGAGAAAGTAGAAGTATCTTTTCCTCCCAGGAAATGCAAGAGCGTACCCAGCATCAGTATAAGCGATGACTCTGGCATGGCAGGAGGACATCTATCGAGAGTCTTCCCCCAATGGTCAACAGTCTCATGGAACCAATGGGTTCTGAACACCATCAAAGACGGAATGAAGATGGCATTCACCTTCTTTCCTCTACACCGCCTGGTTATCAACCACCCTGCCTCGACGACTTCCTGATACTTGTTCCTTCAGCCCCAATGCTCGAGCAGCATGTACAGAGGAACCTCATGGTACTGAAGGAACTAGGATGGATAGTGAACCAACAAAACTGATCTAAATCCATCTACGAAGAAGATTTTCCTCGGCATCCTACTGGCTTTAGACAGAATCAAATCCAGATTTCGGATCTCCACAGCCAGTGATCAGTAACTTTGAAATTGGCCATGTTAGTCCTAGGATCCATGACATCCTGCATTCAAACAGTAGCCTGGGCTCAGTTCCATACAAGAATGCTCCAAACAGCCATCTTAGCAGCCTGGGATGATTGCCCACGTCTCTATACAGGAAGCTTCCCCTATCTAGACCAATAAAATCATCTCTCCCAAGGTGGATGTCCATGAAAAACCTCCAAGGAGGAGCTGTTGGACTCCGAATTCTCCAGTAACAATAACCACAGACGCCAGCCAGCAAGGGGGGCATGGTGGCGCACATATCCTTCCAGGGGCTCTGAACGCACGAGATCAGTCTAAGGCCCTCAAACTACAGAGAACTAAATGCGGTGGATGAAGCACTCAAGGCAGCATCTCCACTGATCCAGAGATGATGGTGGCTCACCTTTGTCATCAAGGAAGCACTCGTCATAAAAAAGCCTAAAAATGTCTACGAAAATACTGAGCTGAGCAGAGAAGCACCTTCTATTTCTCTCCACATTTCATCTGAAGGGCTCCACAATCATGCAGGCAGTCTCTCAGTCAAAGAGATGTTAACTCGGGCGAGTGGGCTCTAAATTCAAAAGTATTTCAGAACTTAGTGGAGAGATGGGGCAACCCGGAAGTAGTCCACCTTGCAAGACAGCCGAACGCAAAAGTAAACCGTTGTTTTATTTCTAAATCCAACCGATTGGTGTCTTGCCGTGAATGCCCTCTCCCATTTGTGGGAGTTCAATTTAGCCTATGCCTTCCCATCAATTCCAGTGCTGGCAAAGATGCTATTCCACCAAGAGTTCACAAGCTCAGCCTAAAAATGTCTACAAAAATACTGAGCTGAGCAGAGAAGCACCTTCTATTTCTCTCCACATTTCATCTGAAGGGCTCCACAATCATGCAAGCAGTCTCTCAGTCAAAGAGATGTTAACTCGGGCGAGTGGGCTCTAAATTCAAAAGTATTTCAGAACTTAGTGGAGAGATGGGGCAACCCGGAAGTAATCCACCTTGCAAGACAGCCGAACGCAAAAGTAAACCGTTGTTTTATTTCTAAATCCAACCGATTGGTGTCTTGCCGTGAATGCCCTCTCCCATTTGTGGGAGTTCAATTTAGCCTATGCCTTCCCATCAATTCCAGTGCTGGCAAAGACGCTATTCCACCAAGAGTTCACAAGCTCAGCCTAATGGCATGGCTTCTGAAACCAAAATCCTAAAAGTCAGAGACCTGTCGGACAAGGGGATTGAGACGCTACAGAAAAGCCGAAATCTTGTTACGAACGCCATATTTGGGCAAACTATGGCAGACCTTCTCCTTCTGATGTGGATATGAATTACCAGATCCATTTTATCTTAAGGTGGCTCAGATCTTGGACTTTCTTCAGAATGGCTAGACAAAGGCCTAAACCTGGTACCTTCAAGATCCAAATCTCAGCCCGTAGCTTATACTTCGATGAAGATCTAGCAAGCTATCGGTGAGTTAGGTTTATGACTTCAGAAGTGCAACCGAAACAAATTTATCTAGTCCTTCGCCGGGACTTGAATATAGTCTTTAAGGGCCTAACACAACAACCCTTTGAGTCTATCACCTCAACAGATATTGAACCCTGTCCTGAAAAACTGTATCCTAGTAGCAATTACGTCAGCCAGACGAGTTGGTGAATTACAGACCACTACTAGACAGCCGTACCTAAAAATCCTGAACAACAGAATTATCTTCTATCAGGACCACTCATTTCTTCCAAAACTAGTATCGGATTTTCACAGATCCTAAGATATAATACTACCATCTTTCTGTCAGAATCCATGTGACGATAAAGGGGAATTTCATTCCTTAGATGTACGCAGGCTGTTTTTACACTATCTTCAGAGAACCGATTGTGTGAGGAAGAACCATAATCTCTATGTCCACATCATGGGGCGGAATATAGGTACAAATCTGACAAAAAACAAAATTGACACCTAGAGCAGTCAGCAAAGCTTACAAAAACCAAGCTCTATCTTCTCCGAAAGACTTCACAGCTCATTCTACCAGATCGGTGTCTGTCTCTTGGGCCGAGAAGGCTGACGCTTCCATCGAGCAGATATGCAGAGCCGCTATCTGGTGATCAGTCTATACCTTCACAAAACACTAAAAACTGAATTTACTGTCTAAAAAGGACTAAAGGCGGCTTTACACGGAGCGGCATCGCTAGCAATATCGCTAGCGATGGCACCCGCCCCCGTCGTGTGTGCGTCACGGGCAAATTGCTGCCCGTGGCGCACAATCTCACTTGTCCATGTCACATGTACAGCCCTCGCTAACGACGTCGCTATGGGCGGTGAACAACCTCCCCTGAAAGGGGGAGGTTCGGTCGGAGTCACAGCGGCGTCACAGAGCGGGCCACCAATAGAAGCGGAGGGACAGAAAGCAGCCGCATCTCCGTCACTCCCACCTCGGTGCTCGTTGAGGACACAGGTACGCTGTAGTTCATCGTTCCCGAGGTGTCACACATAGCGATGTGTGCTGCCATGGGAATGACGAACAACCTGCGCCCTCAACAACCAACGATTTTTTGAAAATGAATGACGTGTAAACGATGGACGATTTGGTGAGTATTTTCCATTGTTAACGGCCGCTCGTTGGTGTCGCACGCGACGACGTCACTAACGATGCCGGATGTGCGTCACAGAATCCGTGACCCCGGCGATATATCATTAGATACGTCGTTGCGTGTAACGGGGCCTTTAGCCTTTGACCGTAAGGACCTTCAGGCTGTTGTGTCCCCCCCCTAAGAAATGTTCGTTTGTAGTTCTCCTGTGGTGCTGTCATGGTGGGTGAGTAGAGAAAGTAGAATTATGCCAGCTTTACACGAGACAATATATCGTGCAATATGTTGTCGGGGTCACGGTTTTCGTGACGCACATCCGGCATACCGCACGACGTCGTCTCGTGTGACACCTCCGGGCGACGCAGTATCGCTCACAAATTTTGAGTCGTGTACTGGTCGTTTATTTTTAAAATATCGTTTATTTTTATTTGTGCAGCTTGTTCATCGTTTCCGTGGCAGCACACGTCGCTCCGTGTGACACCACGGGAATGATGAACACAGCTTACCTGCGTCCCACGGCACCCGCCGGCTATGCGGAATGAAGGAGGTGGGCGGGATGTTTACATCCCGCTCATCTCCGCCCCTCCACTTCTATTGGCCAGCTGCCGTATGACGTTGCTGTGACTCCGAACGTCCGTCCCACTTCAGGAAGTGGACTTCGTCGTCCACAGCGAGGTCGTACGGCTGGTAAGTATGTGTGACGGGGGTTACACGAGTTTGTGCGACACGGGCAGCGATTTGCCCGTGACGCACAAACGACGGGGGCGGGTACGATCGCTCGTGCAATCGCACGAGAGATCGACTCGTGTAAAGCAGGCATTAGTATTTACCGGTAATTCAGTTTATAGGAAACCCTCCATGACAGCATGGATATTCCCCCTCTACCTGTTGCAAAAATGTTATGGTTTATTACTGATTTTAAAGTTTGAACCATTCGTACCAATGTAGTTACTTGGAAAAAATACTGGAGTGGGGAGGGCTTTTTTAATCTCTTTGTGTTTCCTGTCCCAACTCCTGTGGTGCTGTCGTGGAGGGTTTCTTAGAAACCCTGAATTATCAGTAAAAACTAATTTTATTTTTATGCCATGATCGCCTGCCCTAATATCCTCCCCCCCCCCCCTTTTTCCTGACATTGATACCCTTTCTGGAATATATCTGCTCTTTTTAAGGGCTTTTACAATATATTGAATGGTTGTTTTGGGTTTTTTTTTTACCATGATCACAATAAAATCATACATTATATTATATTGTAGTGATAATGGCCATGTTTTACACAACACAATTGTGATATGTTCTTTGCAGCACTTTTTAATTGTTTTTCATTTTTTATTGCTGTTATTTTGTGACTTTATGAATTTGTGGTAACAAGTGTGCAGCTGTGTGTGTCTCCCCTGCCCTCTGTGTCTCCCCTGCCCTCTGTGTCTCCCCTGCGCTCTGTGTCTCCCCTGCGCTCTGTGTCTCCCCTGCGCTGTCTCCCCTGCGCTCTGTGCCTCCCCTGCGCTCTGTGCCTCCCCTGCCCTCTGTGCCTCCCCTGCCCTCTGTGCCTCCCACGCCCTCTGTGCCTCCCACGCCCTCTGTGCCTCCCACGCCCTCTGTGCCTCCCACGCCCTCTGTGTCTCCCACGCCCTCTGTGTCTCTCACGCCCTCTGTGTCTCTCACGCCCTCTGTGTCTCTCACGCCCTCTGTGTCTCCCACGCCCTCTGTGTCCCCCACGCCCTCTGTGTCCCCCACGCCCTCTGTGTCCCCCACGCCCTCTGTGTCCCCCACGCCCTCTGTGTCTCCCACGCCCTCTGTGTCTCCCACGCCCTCTGTGTCTCCCACGCCCGCTGTGTCTCCCACGCCCGCTGTGTCTCCCCTGCCCGCTGTCTCCCCCACCCGCTGTGTCTCCTTTGCACTCTGTATCTCCCCTGCTCTGTCCCTCTGTGTCCCCACTGTTCTGTCTTTCCATCCTTTGTCCCTCCCTGTTCAGGGAGGGCTGTGGAGTCGGAGTCATGGAGTTGGAGTCGGTGTTCATTTTGGTGGAGTCGGTATAAAATGGACCGACTCCGACTCCTAAAATATATAATAAATTGGGTACAGTAGTTCAATATATATATATATATATATATATATATATATATATATATATACATTTTGAAATAAATGTTGTAGACCAGCTCACCTGTCAGAGCTCAAGCCCCGGCGTCCTTGTTCTCCTTATTGCACGGACCTGAAGTGGAAGACTTCCAAGATATGTAGAACAAGATGAAGAAGGATCCAGCAAGGCAGAATGACTCCAAGGGCAACAAAAGTTGTTGTTTTTTTTTTCTCTGACTTTATTATCTAAGAATAAAAAATTCCAGAGCTTTTGACAAGTTGTTAAGTGCAAGGTATATGCAGTATGGACTACGCGTTTCGTAATCTATATTACTTAGTGTATTACATATTTACAATTTATTACAGATTTTTGTGTTCTAAAGTTGTATTCCAATAAATATATTTTATGTTCTAAATATCTTGATTATTGTATCATAAAAATCATTAAATATCTGATGTTCACCTTGTACTACAATACATTTTTCACTTAAATATAAGCAATATATGTGGGAGTCAGAGTCGTGGAGTTGGAGTCGGTGCAAGAGAAATTGAGGAGTCGGAGTTGCAGGTTTGTCTTACCAACTCCACAGCCCTGCTCACAAGCTCGCATGCTGCATAGAAATCAGAGACATATAAGGCTGTTTTGATGAATAAACCTGTGGGCAACCATTTGTGAATGAGCCAGTGAGTATTGATTGGGGAAATTCATTGTTTCACGCTCGATATTTGTAGCTAACATATGTAATATAATTATAGAATTTCCTACTTACAGTAAGGCAATCTGATGACCACCTATTTAATATAAATTAAAATAGAGAATTTGTTAAGAAAATGAACTCTGCATTGGAAGCAGTCTGCCCCCCTTCAACAGTGGAGGAGTTTATTAATATTTTTAGTACCGATATTTTTTTTTTTTTTTTTTAAATCCACGTTGAAAGTCAGAGTTTTGTGGCTGTTCCTGTCATGTCCACTTTCTCTCTGGAGTCGCTGTGTGGTGAACCAATGACACTGGGTTCACCAACCTTTCTGAAGCCTGGTGGTGGTGCCCAGTTCCTGCCCGGCTTTCTCATGAGTGATATACCAACCCCTGTAACTCCACAGCTGCGTCCATCAGTCGGCATTATGGATCTGCGATCGCCATTGATAGCAGGGAGCTCTCCTCCTCAGCCTGTGCTTCCAGCTCATAGAGATAAGAGTGGCACACCCACTGTTGCAAGCATTTATGATGATCTTCTAAGCCCAAGTCTTGGATCCACACCTTTAAGTTCAAGAAAACTGACAAACCTTTCCACAGTGCAGGCATCTCACATAGGAGTAGTCCCATCCACCCCATGTGCACCTGCAAGAGTTTTTAGTCCAGCAACCGTTATGCAAACCAGGAAAGGAGCTTTTCTCCTGCACAAGTGGATCCCTTTTACACACAAGGTGACGCTTTAACATCTGATGACCATCTGGATGATTCTTGGGTTACGGTATTCGGGTTTCCTCAAACCTCCGCCTCCTACATTTTACTAAAGTTTGCTCAGTACGGGAATATAGTAAAACATGTGATGTCCAATTCAGGGAACTGGATGCACATACAGTACCAGTCCAAACTGCAGGCGAGGAAAGCATTAAGTAAAGATGGGATGGAAAAATATTTGGAGATTGCATCACGATTAGTATGAAACCTTGTATTGATAAGAGTATAATGGATAGTGGAGAGAAGACGTCGGTGACTTCGGCCTCCACACCATCAGTAACAGTTTACGGGACTCCTACTCAACAAATTAGTACTCCAAGATCAGGAATGAGACCTCTTGCATCAGCATACAGAGTTTCAACTAGTGACTACCAGGTTTTGTCAGACAAGCAAATGCCTAAAAAGGATGAGAGCCTCGTATTTAAAGACATGGAATTTGTCTTCGGATGGTAGATGGGATCTAGAAAACGGACATTGACTTATTACCCTCACTGCCACATTTCTTGGTAAGTTCTATAACTGCTTCTGGCAGAAGAAGATACCATTGTGAAGACACCAGACTTGCCTTTTACATAACCTGTACCGATGTGCAGAGACTTCTCATTCATGGTGTACCAGAGCTATCTGTTGTGTATGAAAATATATATGTTGCTGTTTGGACTGACATAATTGATGAATGTACCATCATCTGTACACAAACATCCCTAAACCATTGGAAACCTCTACTAATGTCTTACCCAGGTTTTCTTCTCACCATCAATAATGCACTACTTGTTTCCTCAAATACAAGCTATTTCTAGCGCTTTGTTTTATGTTATTGATTGTAATGAATTTTTCCCCAAAAAATGTGTTTCATGCTTGATCACATTTTAGTTTTATTCTTTTTCTAATAAATGTATATAAAATGTTAAAAAAATATATATATTCTTAGTTCCATGCTGTACAAACTTTGTTTTTCTTTTTCATGTTTATTTTAGGATAAGGTATATGTTACATAGTTAGAAAATGAAGCGTAAAAAAAAAAAAATTCTTGACCTATTGTACTTGACTATTTGTAATGACTTAAAATTGATATGTTAATAATAAAATTATTTTAGTACTTTATTATGAGTCAAAAACTCCTTTTTTCCTAAAAATATATGCCATTATAAAGTGGCTATTTACTTGTTTGATAGCAACATAATATAATGATCCGAGAAAAATGTTTCTACTATTTATGTCTCCTGTGATGTATATACAGCAGTCGCAGTGTGCACTGTGTGGCCTTGTCTGCTAGCAGTGTCGCTGCCTGGCCAGAACAAAGAGAATTAAAGTCCCAGTGCTGGCCCAGCAGCATCACTCCTAGCATATATGGCCTCATAATGCACTCTGTGCCGCCATGTCTGTTGAGGTGATGGCCATGAAGCAGCGCGCCCTGCACAGCCACATGTCCTCCGGAGAGAAGCTGAATAGGAGACAAGCAGGGGAGGTGAGTGAGGCTTGTTGCTGGCTTTTCCATATGAAAAATATCTCTAATGTGTTTCTGTGTGTATGTATGAAGTGTATATCTATGTATGTCAGTATGTGTGACTGTGTATATATTTATCTGTTTATATGTATTTTTGTGAATTTGTCTTCAAATATATGTACGGTATGTATGCCTGTATCTGTACATATCTGTGTATGTGCTTGTCTGTGTGTGCATGAGGCCCACTGAGACTTTTACCTGGTGCCCACAAAAACCTGGAGCTGGCTTTGTCTAGAAGCATGAGCTGGGCACAATGTATGGGCTTTACAATGTATTGAGCAATACAATGGCAGATTTGCAATTTTCACTCTGCAACATCCATTGCTGCTTGTTTCTGGAAAACACCCATGGTGTCAAAATATTCACTACACCTGTGGATAATTTCACAGACAGGTGTAATTTCAAAATGGGGGCACTTGAGGGGAGATTCTGCTCTTCTGACACTTAGGTGCTCTGTATTTGGAGTCTGCAAACTATTCTAGGAAAATCTGTGCTGCAAGGGTCAAATAGTGCTTCTTCCCTCCCTTGCACGTGTCGCCGTGTGGCTAAGTAGTACTCAGCAGCCATATATGGAGTATTGCTTTGCTCAGAAGAAATTGTGTGACACATTTTGGTGGTATTGTTAACCATTTTCCCATGTGAAAATGTAAAATCTGAGACTAAAACAATGTTTTTCTGGTAAAAATATATTTCCTTTTTCTTCACTACCCAATGGTATAAAATTCTGTGACACACCTGTAGTGTCAATATGATCACTGTACCCCTGGATGAATTCATTGAGAGGTGTATTTTGTAAAATAAGGTTACTTATGGGGGATTTCTGCTGTTCTGGCACCTCAGAGGCTGTGCCAATGTGTAATTAAACCTGCAATCCATAACTGCATAATTTCACTATAATAATTTGCTCCTTCCCTTCTGAGCTTTCTGCTGAAAAGTAGATCCCGATTACAAGTATGATATTGGCACGCTTAGGAGAAATTGCACAATAAACTGTGTGGTCCCATTTTTTTCTTATTAGCCATTAGAAAAATTAAAAACTTGGGGCTAAAAACATTTTAGTAGTAGAATGTAATTAATCTTTTTCACCACTCAATGGTATAAAAGTTTTCGAGGCACATGTGATGTTTACATGCTTACTGCATTACTTGAATTAATTCAGGGGTGTAGATTGTAAAATATGTTTATTTACGTTATCGGAGGGGGTCTGCTTTTATGGCACCTCAGGGACAAAGTGACATGGCACCCTCAAACAATTCCAGCCATATCAACGCTGCAATATGTCAATCTTTCCTTTCTGAGTAGTGGTAAGTGAGCACTAAACTGCTTGAGTGCACGGTACTCAAATCAAGCGGGGCCGATGCTGGGACGGGGTCAATTCAAGTAATGAGTATAATGCAAGTTAATGTAGAACTCGAGCAATTTTCCGGCAGACCCCCCCCCCCCCAGAAGGGCTGGGGGTAGGAATATTGCTGAAATTTATGGAAATGGCACACAAATGGAATGGAAACAGCATGGAGAAGATGCCTGGATGCATCTCTGACTCCCAGGGCAGTACTGGGAATTAAATAAGGAAATGCATTTAACAAACGACAAGGGGATCCTCCTATTTTGACAACCAGCCAAGGTAAAGCAGATAGATGCTGGCTGTTATTAAGAGACTGGAAAGGTTCATGGGTATTTCGCCCTTCCCAGCCTAAATATACTAGCATGCAGATGCCACATCTAATAGATGCGCCTATTCTGGTGCTTCACCTCAGCTTTTTCTGATTGCCCTACTGCAGTGGCAGTCTGGGTTATACTGTTTGGTGTTGATGTCAGCTGTAAATTCTCAACTGGCATCAAGCCCAGGCGTTAGTAATGGAGAGGCATCTTAACAGATACTCTCATTCCTAACCCAATAAGTGTAAAGTGAAAAAAAACACACACAGGAAAAAAAAATTTGAATAATGACTCCCCCACACTATCACTTGTTCACAAAGTTATTTAAAAAAAAAACAAAAAAAAAAAACATGCTCCAACATAATCTATGATGTACTGGTCCCACGATGACCCTCAAATCGGTACTTCAACCTATAGAGCCTCTTTCAAAAAACAAGGCTCCATAGACCACTCCCTGTATTTCTAACGCGTGGTGACATCACTGAGTTCCTGATTTCACTGAGCATGAGAAATTCTGGGTCTGTCTCTGACCAGGAGTGACCTATGGAGCCTTGTATTTTGCCAAATTTTTAACACTAAGGTTCAGATACGACTTTAAAGGAGACAATTAAGTACCGTATTTTTCGGACCATAAGGCGCACCGGATTATAAGGCGTATTAGCAATGAGCGCCTGCTAAAGCGCGTAGGTTCATTTATAAGGCGCCCCGGATTATAAGGCGCAGTGCATTAAGTTCATGACAGCTGCAGACAGGCTGGGCTGCAATCTGGAGTTCAGGTGAGAGCACCAGAGATCACCCCGGCCTGTCTGCAGCTGTCATGAACTAAACCGCAATCACCGGGAAATCAATCACTCGGCGCTCGCGGTACAGTATAGGCTACACGCCGGAGCTCAGGTGAGACCTCCAGAGTGCAATGCAGGTAACTGAATGCAGGCCTGGCATTACTGGAGATTCCTCCGGTAGCCAGTTCGACGCTGCTCTTATGTACAGCATTCTAACATGCTATCTATAAGAGCGCAGGCCGCGCTGTAAAACATAAAAAACACTTTACTCACCTAAACCGGTCGCTCCGGTGCTGGTTGGCCAGATGGGCACCGCTGTTCTCCGGGACTGGCGCCTCCTCTTTCAGCCATGTTGCTCTTCTGTCTTCTGAAGCCTGTGCATGACGCATCCACGTCATACACACTCTCTGGCACTGAGGTCCTGCGCAGGCGCACTTTGATCTGCCCTGCTCAGGACAGATCAAAGTACGGTATTGTAGTGCGCCTGCGCAGGACCTCCGTGCCGGCGAGTGTGTATGACGTGGACGCGTCATGCACAAAGGCTTAAGAAGACAGAGGAGCAAGATGGCCAAAAGAGGAGGTGCCAGTCCCGGAGAACAGCGCCGCCCATCTGGTTAACCAGCACCGGAGCGACCGGTTTAGGTGAGTAAGCATGTCTCTTAACAGGAGGCATAATGCTCGCTTGTATTCATATATAAGGCGCACTTTCGATTTCTGAGAAAATTATAGGCTTTTATGTGCGCCTTATAGTCCGAAAAATACGGTAATTTTATTATATTGGTTAATATAAAATACAAATTTAAGGAAAAGTGTGTTATTGCATACACTTTTGTATCTTTAACATACAGGGGTTAAGCACTTACATCACCAAGCAGCTTTTAAACATCATCTGTCGGGAACATCAGTCGGAGAAGCATGACAAATGTAAGCCTATGGGCGTGGAATCCGTCAAATGAGCAACTGTGTCAGATGTGTAAATTCCTTTCTGGTTAAAAATATCTCTCTCTCTCTCTCTCTCCCCTCCCCGATATATAATTTTTACCACTATCTGCGACGGATCAGACACAAAACGGATTGTGACTGAGGGTAAAAGACGGAAATGTGAAAGTAGCCTAAGAGATCAGTCAAATGTGCTGATCTCCCAGCAAAAATGGGTATGAAACACCTGTAATACCCCATTATGCCAAGGAAAGTTATCACCTACTTTGTGGTAAGGGGCGGGGCAAGTTATGTATAGCTTCAACTTTATTAATTTGTGGTTTGATAACCTCTCGGCCTATCACATTACCCAAGTAGCGAGCTTCTTTAAGATCTATTGCACATTATTTTGGGTTTGCTGTCAAACGGCGTGACAAAAGCGATCTTTTCTTTTGCTGATTCTGTCAGTGATACTTCCTAGTAACCCTTGGTCAAATCGAGAGTTGTAAAATACTGTGCTCATCTCATTCTGTCAATTAACTCATCCACCCTGGGCATTGGATAAAGGTCAAATTTTGACACTATTCAACTTTCAGAAATCGTTACAAAATTGTTATGAACCAACTGGGACCAGTGCAATAGGGCTAGCCCATTCACTCCTGGACTTTTCAATAATGCCTAGCTGTAGCATTTTTTTCACCTCCACCACAATGGTTTGCCTGCGAGACTCCATCACATGATATGGCTTCATTCGTACCTTTACGTGAGGCTCAATGACAGTCATGTCGATTACTGATGTTTGGTCGGGCAGGTCTGAGAATACATCCGCATTGCGCTGTACTAATTTACGAGTCTCCCGTCTTTGCTGTTTTGTTAGGGAGTCCCCTATCTTCATTCTGGATTCCTCATCACCGATGTCTACCTTGGCCGGTGTTAAAGGGTCCAAAGGAGATATAACGGGGGGTACATTAGTCACCATACATTCTCTATCCTTCCAGGCCTCCAGGAAGTTCACATGGTATATTTGTTCTGGTTTTCTCCTACCAGGATGATACACTTTGTAATTTAATTCCCCAATTTTTTTCCCGGATCTCATAGGACCCTTGCCATTTGGCTAAGAATTTTCTTTCAGCAGTGGGTACCAACACTAATATGCGATCTCTTTTTTTGAAGGGCCTGACAATAGCCTTTCTATTATACCTAATACTTTGAGCCATCTGAGCATCCAACAGATGGTCCTTAACAATCGGCATTACCACTCTAATCTGGCCCTGCATAACCATAATGTGGTCAATTACGCTTTTATGGGGGTAGGTGCTTGTTCCCATGCTTCTTTAACAATGTCCAACAGATCCCGGGTATACCTACCATATATTAATTCAAATGGTGAGAAACCTGTGGCACTTTTCGGATGGCGAACATTAAATACGGTAATAACATGTCCTAATCCTTCCCGTCCTTGGAAACCACCTTTTAACATAGTTTTCAGCGTTTTAGTGAACCACTGTACTAGTCTTAACAGTCTGCGGATGGTACACCGACCTGCGTAGCTGCGTAATCTGCAGATGTTTACAAAATTCCCTGGTGATCTTAGACATAAACGGGATTCCCTGATTTGGAAGGATCTCCTTAGGCAACCAAACACGACAGAACATGGCAAACAACTCTCGAGCAATAAGCTTCGTCGAGGTGTGTCGTCGGTGTACCGCCTCAGGGTAACAAGTAGAAATTTATTACCACCAATATATGTTGGTGACTCCTAGCTGATTTCACAATTGGTCCTACCAGATTCATGGCAATCCGCTCAAAAGGAACCTCTATTATAGGCAATGGAAGGAAAAGAAAGTAGTCTGGCGCTACGGAGTAATGATAGCCACTCAGGATAAATGTCCAGCTTTTTTATTCTTGCAGTATTAAAATAGAGTGCTGATTGACACAGATCATGGCCAAACTCCAATGTACAAGAATTGTTTGACAGTTGCAACGCGTTTCGACTACATATTGCAGCCTTTGTCAAGTGATACTGACTTGCTTGCGATTTTCAGGAATGCCCTGGTTACCTATTGTTTGGTTACCCCGCCCTTAACTTTGCCCTCTGCCGAGATGGTGGAGCATGCTTCTAATAAGCTTCTCCCTCGCCACCTGTTTGTCTTTAATATACAGACTGGTTAAACACTCATTGCTTGAGTATTGTGTAAAGCTCCTGCTTGCAGTTCTCTTGCTGGCACTGTCTCTTTCCAGATCGTTCCTTCCTCCTATTCTGTATCCCGCACACCTGTCAGCAACCTGATTATCGTCTGCACCTGCCGTGGAACTACAAGTCCCAGACTGTACCTGAGTTCCCACTTGTCAGTGTACTTGCTGCCTTTAGCGTTCTCCCTGTTTCCCGCTACTGGACTCCAGCTATTACCACCAGTATCGTGACAGAATACTCAAGCTCTAAGAATGGAGTCCGCTGTGAATAAGGATGCACGTATGAAGCAGATGCAAGCCACGATGTCCGATATGCGTACTGAAGTTCAAGCTTACCAAACCAAACCAGAGGCTTTTGAAGGACAGTCTAATCACCAAGCCCAGGTCTATGGACAAGCAATTCAAGATCTACGCAATACCGTGCAGGCACTAACAGATCGGCTTGTTTTCCTGGAAAATCAGTCTCCTGCTTCAGCAGTCTCCCTACCTGCAGTAATGCCTAAGTTGCCACCATTTAGATTTGGCGGAGACCGCAACAAATTCCAGGGTTTCCTCAACCAGTGCCGACTATATTTCGACACAACTGCCACTCAGTTTCCTACGGACCGATCCAAGGTATCGTGCATCATTATGTTACTTACTCATAAAGCCATTGCTTGGGCTTATCCATTAATTGATGATCCCAATCGTGGCGCCACAGCCGAGTCTGCCTAACTAGTATTACGCCAGGGCCGACGGCCTGTAACCGAATATGCGATGGACTTTAAAAGATAGGCCGTTTATACTTATTGGAATAACGCAGCAAAATTATCATTTTTCAGAAAAGGACTATCCAACTCATTAAAAGATGAGCTTGACCGTGGTGAGACCCCAGTACAATTGGATGCGTTTATTAATTATTGCATTCAGATTGACATGCGACTATCCAAAAAGTGACAGGAGAGATGGGCTGCCTGGAATTATGACATTAATCAAGCTACCTCGCCGTCTGCTGTCATGCCCAGGGAGGCCAAAAAAAGAAGTCCCCGAGAACCTGGCACTAAACCTATGCAGATAGACTCCAAATTGAAATGGGAAAGTGCAGAGCGAAGGGAGCGTAGGTTCCGGGACAATTTGTGCCTTTACTGTGGAAAGTTGGATCATTTCCTCATCAACTGCCCCAGCCGCTCTCGGAAGTTAGTTGCAGCTCTGACAGATCTTGACTTCTCTGATGCAGACTCCACTATCTCAGAGCCAGAGACACCAGAGAAGACAGCTGTCCATTCCATCTCAGCAGTGGCCCCTCACCTTCATGGAGGAAATAAGGACTCTCATTGTTTTTTTCCAGTCAAGCTCCTAATAAACTCACTCACAGTGGATTTCTACCTCTGCTATGGTAGACTCGAGAGCTAGTGGCAATTTCATGGATCTATCTTTTGCTCGGAAACATAGGGTTAAATGTCACACAAAATCCTCACCTGTGGTTATGCAGACAGTTGATGGCTCCCCATTAAGCTCAGGGCCAGTGGATCAGGAAACAGTGCCACTTGAAATCCTCATAACTCCTTGTCACCATGAAGTACTCCCATTCCTATTAATTTCTTCTCCACATTTTCCTGTCATCTTGGGTCTACCATGGATGCAAGTGCAGAATCCAACCATTAACTGGGAAACTAAAGAAGTAATCTTTTCTTCTGGCAAAACTCCTCTGGTAGCTCCATCTGAACCAGGTTCAAATGTTTCCATTGACGATAACAAGGCAACAGGGTTACGTCCTGCATACAGTGACTTTACAGATGTTTGTGATAAACAAAATGCAGACAAGCTCCCCCCTCACCGCCCTTATGATTGTCCAATAGAATTACTCCCTGGTGCACCCATACCATTCGGACACATTTACCCTTTGGCAACCCCGGAATTACAGGCCCTCAAGGACTATATCGATGTAAATTTAGCCAAGGGATTTATACGTTCATCCTCCTCACCGGCGGGTGCACCCATATTCTTTGTAAAAAATAAAGGTGGCTCCTTAAGACCCTGCATAGATTACCGTGAGCTTAATAAAAGTACCATCAAGAATCGCTACCCACTACCCCTGATTCTAGAACTCCTAGAAAGAGTACGATATGCAACGATCTATACCAAATTAGACCTAAGAGGCGCATACAACTTAGGGGTACTTCTCACATAGCGAGATCGCTAGCGAGATCGCAGCTGAGTCACGGTTTTTGTGACGCACCAGTGACCTCATCAGCGATCTCGCTGTGTGTGACACTGAGCAGCGATCTGGCCCCTGCTGTGAAATCGCTGCTCGTTACACACAGCTCTGGTTCATTTTTTTGAACGTTGCTCTCCCGCTGTGAAGCACACCGCTGTGTGTGACAGCGAGAGAGCAACGATCTGAATGTTCAGGGAGCCGGCTTCTGGCAGCCTGCGGTAAGCTGTAACCAAGGTAAATATCGGGTAACCAAGCAAGCGCTTAGCTTGGTTACCCGATATTTACCTTGGTTACAGCGTCCACCGCTCTCAGGCTGCCAGCGCTGGCTCCCTGCACACGTAGCCAGACTACACATCGGGTAAGTAAGCAAAGCGCTGTGCTTATTTACCCGATGTGCACTCTGGCTACGAGTGCAGGGAGCCAGCGCTAAGCGGTGTGCGCTGGTAACCAAGGTAAATATCGGGTAACCAAGCTTCGTTACACGATATTTACCTTTGTTACCAAGCGCAGTATCGCTTCCACGCGTCGCTGCTGGCTGGGGGCTGATCACTTGTCGCTGGTGAGATCTGCCTGATTGACAGCTCACCAGCGACCATGTAGCGACGCACCAGCGATCCTGACCAGGTCAGATCGCTGGTGGGATCGCTGGAGCGTCGCTAAAGTGTGACGGTACCCTTAGTCCGCATAAGACCTGGGGATGAATGGAAGACTGCCTTCAGATCCTGTTACGGACATTTTGAGTATTTAGTGATGCCTTTTGGTCTTTGTAATGCTCCAGCCACCTTCCAACACCTCGTCAACGACATGTTTAGAGACATCCTGGACCAGTTTGTAATAATCTATCTCAATGACATCTTGATTTTCTCCAACTCAGTGGAAGAACACCAGCTGCATGTGGCACTTTTTCTGGAACGATTAAGACAGAATCGACTCTACATTAAGATCAAAAAATGTGAATTTCACCAAGATGAAATACAATTCCTTGGTTACATTATCTGCCCTCAAGGTCTATGCATGGACTCTAGTAAGATTAAGGAGATTCTGGACTGGCCGACTCCTAACAGCGTAAAACAAGTTCAACGCTTTATCGGCTTTGCTAATTTTTATAGACGCTTCATTAAAAACTTTTCGGAGATCATTGCTCCCATCACACAACTCACTAAGAAGGCAAATGTCTTTGCATGGTCCCCCGAAGCAGAGGAACCCTTTTCCAATTTAAAATCCAAGTGTACGACAGCCCCTGTGTTAATCCATCCCGACTCAGAACTTCCTTTCATTATGGAAGTCGATGCCTCTGATTGTGCTTTAGTAGCTGTTCTGTCCCAGAGGAAAGGAGATAAGTGTTTATTACATCCCTGTGCCTTCTTCTCCCAACTTTTATCTCCGGCAGAAAGAAAATATGATGTAGGGAATAAGGAATTGCCATCATTGCAGCTTTTAAAGAATGGAGACTAGAGATGAGCGGTGTTCGAAACGAACTGTTCGCCAATCTCAAATTCGACCTGTTTTAGGCGATGTTCGAGTCGTTCAATGAACGCGAACAATTAGCTTCAAATTCGATAGTTCGAGGTTATGTTCGATAACGGTTCGATCACCAAAAGCATAACTGGCTTTTCACAGTAATACTGTCATTCAATGTTAATAATAATATCCAAATCCAATGTATAGTGTGTGGGGGGGCGGGCTTTAGATCAGTGCTGCTGAAATCATTGCGATCTCCTTTTTTTTTTTCCTAACCGCATGTACAGTGGAGCGGTGCAGGCTGTCAGCCAATCACACACAGCAAAGTGCATTTTTTGCACACAAGCAAGGGCATGTGTCATTGGCTGTGTATGTCACATGTCCTTGCCCTATAAGACCCGGACATTTTCCCCATCGCCGCCATTACCTCAGTGCTGCAGTTGTGTGTCAGTCACCGCTACTGCTGCTGTGGGCGCTATAAAGTGTAATAGAGAGATAGGTTTAGGAAGTAGGGACTAGTTGTAATTTCAGCCCTTTTCAGGGCTACGTTAGCGCAGTTCCTAGCGATTTTTGCCAGGCAGGTCTGTGCCAGTGCTGTGAAAGTGTTTTTCACAGCATCTGGCCAAATCTAGCTCAGGCAATCCTTTTGGGCAGGTAGTGTAGCACTGCTGTGAAGAAAGCTACACCACCTGTTTATCCAGTAGCCAATTTTTTACTGCAGCTAGCCCAGGCAATCCCTTGGGCATAGTAGCAGTGTCTGGTAGTCAGTGGTGTAGCCCAGCTGTAAAGTAAGCTACACGGCCTGTCTATCCAGTAGCCAATTTTTTTACAGCAGCTAGCCCAGGCAATACTTTGGGCATAGTACCACTGTTTGGCCGCTCAGCTTTGCTCGATTTCCATCCTAATTGTTTTTGCTTTTGCCAACAACTGTAGAGTTGCCAATTTGTTCACATACAAAATGAGTGTCAAAAGGCCAGATGCTGGTGGAAAGGGGAACAGGCGTGTTGGAAAGGGAAAAAACGTTTGTGTCCGTGGGGTAGGTGATAAAGCAACAGTAACCTCTGCTGAAGAAAGACCATCTTCCAGCCAAAGTAAGATGTCTACTTCTTTCCGTGGACAATCTGATATGATCACTTTCTTACGGACACGACCATCGCTACCAAAGGCATATGAGGCACAAAAAGAGCAGGTGCTTGAATGGATCTCAAGTGCTCTATCAAGTGGCCTCTCCTCCACCTCAACTTCCACATCCCAAATACTCCAGTCCTCTGAGTTGTCACCCCAATCGCACTTGCTTCCTAACAGCTCTCAAGTCTCCACCCACCCTGCTGAATATGGGGTAACAGATGGTTGAGTCTGCAGAGCTGTTCAGTCACACTGTAGCCTGGGAATCAGAGGTCTGCACTGATGCCCATAAGCTTTGTGAGTCGGATCCAGGCACAAATGAAGAAGGTTCTGAGCATAATGTAGACCCTCATTCCCAAACTGTAACTCCTCTCGGTGGAGACAATGAGGAACATGCTGATGAGACTCAGATACCCGATTGGAACGACAACTTTACTATTTGGTCAGGGTAGGAAGAGGTTGGCTCTGAGGACGAGGGGTGTGAGAACACACAGGGTGATGATGAGGTTGGAGATCCCACTTACTGTCAACCCACAGTCAGCCAGTCGATGAGGTCAGCAGAGAAGGTGGAGGAGGATGCTACTGACGACAAGGTTAGGTTGCGTCTTCCTGGACAGACACGGAGTACTAGAAGCGCACGTCAACAACTGCATCCTCAGCCACAACTCTGCCTCTGAGCAGAAGTCGTGGTGGCTCTGCAGGTCGCATGGGCTCTAAGCCTTTCCTAACCTTGGCCTTTTTTGACATCGCAAAGGATCACCCAACTCATGTCATCTGTAAGATTTGTCACCAATCTCTAAGTAGAGGCCAGAAACTCACTAGTTTGAGTACTTCGTCCATGAACCGTCACATTGATATGAAGCATAAGTCGCAGTGGGAAGCTCACTGTGCTACAATGCGGCCTAGCGGGGCAGGCCAACCACCATCTGCCCCATCAAGTGCATCCTCATGCTCTTCATCCTCTGTGACTGTGGGGACAGCAGTCACACATGCTTTTGGACGCAGACCTTCCACCTCTTCCACTTGTTTTGGAAGTGGAAACAGCTGCTGGTGTTAAGCTCTCTCCGACATTGAGAGCACCACCTTTGGATGAAGGCAACATTATATCTCCGCCTGCACCGTCTTCACAGACCAGCAGTTTGCCAGGGACACCCTACTCAATGCCGTCTCGGCACAGCAGCCAGCCCTCGGTCCCTCAGATGTGGACAAGTAAAAGACCATTTCCTCCTAGCCATGACAAAGCTAAGAGGTTGAATTTCACCATCTGCAAGCTGTTGGCTACGGAAATGCTGCCTTTCCACCTGGTGGACACAGAGGATTTTCGAGACCTTATGTCCATCGCAGTGCCCCAGTACCAGATGCCCAGTTGCCACTACTTCTCCAAGAAAGATGTACATGCGCTACACCAGCATGTCGCACACAACATCACCGCTTCCTTGAGAAACTCTGTGTGTGACAGGGTGCATTTCACCACAGATACTTGGACCAGTAAGCATGGACAGGGGCGTTACATGTCGCTGACTGGGCACTGGGTAACTATGGTGAGAGACGGAGAAGAGTCTGCTGTACAAGTTTTGCGTCCCCACGAGTTGTGCGTCAATCCTCTTATTGTAGAAGTTCCTCCACTGCTTCTGCCTCTTCAACCTCGTCTCGGTCCTCCACCTCCGCCCAAAGCCTGTCTGGTAAGGCCACCCACGTTGTAACTGCGCACAAGAAATCCCGTACACCTCCTTACTATGCTGGCAGCAGAGCTCAATGGCATCAGGCGGTCTTTACTTTCAAATGTCTGGGAAATGTGAGTCACACAGCTGAGGAGTTGTGGTCAGCTCTGGAGACCGAGTTTCATCAATGGTTGTCTGCACTCAACCTGCAGCCAGGGAAGGCCATGTGCAACAATGCTGCAAACCTGGGTGCGGCCCTTCGCCGGAGCAATGTGACACGTGCCTTGTATGGAATTTATAGAATAAGGGGGCACCTTTCCCCTATTGGGATCACCATCAGCAAAAATTGGGGAAAATTCAAACAAGAGAAAAAGAGTTGCTGTATATAGAGATCAACCAAAGCATTTTTGTTCAATTAAAAAAATTTAATTTTATTAGTACAAAATTTATGCATACATAGAATCCACACAAGACAGTGAAAGGGTTAAAAACCATTTAAAATATGTATAATCAACGAACACCCCAATACATGGTTCCATGTCAGGAACCTGACACCGAAATTTCGAATATCACTTATACTAGATGTACCATGCAATAATAAATCCAGGTAGGATGCAGAACATGAATGTCATCCGTTACTGCAATCATATACCCAGTTGTACTTAAAAGTATAGCATACTATCTGACACCACCATTGTTAAATACAATATAATAATTATAGACAACCAGCAGGACAAATGGAAATAAAAACCTTATATAAAGGAAAGGAAATCAGCGTACAACAGACACCGATTTAAGTATGGTAAAACACCAGCTATCCAAAGGCGTCCAAAATGAAACATCAGGTTACCTGCTAGAGGTCCAGATTTAAAGCAGTGCAAGGTCACAGGATCGGTGTAGGTATGGGGTGTTGCCCCACGCGTATCACCACAGAGAATGTGGCTTCGTCAAGGACCAAAAAATAAGTGATACCATCACCGATCGTAGTGCAATTTAGCCCCTGAGCTGAGCACTTACCAGCTGGGTCTAATCCTGCTGGAATGCCATGTGAGGCATTACATCAGAGTCCAGAAATAACCAGGTCAGTAAAGCAAGCTGAATTAGCACCTGTCCCCACACACATATAATAGAGCATGCGCGATGGTAAGAGATTGGTGATGGAAATGTTCACTTAAGCGGGCTTCACACGCTACGAGATCGCTACAGCGATCTCGTTGGGGTCACGTATTTTGTGACGCACATCCAGCCGCTGTAGCGATGCCGTTGCATGTGACGCCTATGAGCGATTTTGCATCGTTGCAAAAACGTGCAAAATCGCTCATCGGCGACATGGGGGTCCATTCTCAAATATCGTTACTGCAGCAGTAACGAAGTTGTTCCTCGTTCCTGCGGCAGCACACATCGCTCCGTGTGACACCGCAGGAACGAGGAAGCTCTCCTTACCTGCCTCCCAGCCACAATGCGGAAGCAAGGAGGTGGGCGGGATGTTCGTCCCGCTCATCTCTGCCCCTCCGCTTCTATTGGGCGGCGGTTCAGTGACACTGCAGTGATGCTGAACGAACCGTCCCCTTAGAAAGGAGATGGTTCGCCGGTCACAGCAACGTCGCAGGGAAGGTAAGTAGTGTGACGGGTCCGGGCGATGTTGTGCGACACAGGCAGCGATTTGCCCGTGTCGCACAACAGATGGGGGCGGGTACGCACGATGGCGATATCGGTACCGATATCGCAGTGTGTAAAGCGGCCTTTACTCAAATGAAATCGTACATGCCAAAGAAGTAGTAAATCAAATCTCATATATTTGCCCACCAAAATATAATGTTAACCAAGAGTGAATACATGTATTTTTGAAAGTGACTCAAGCCCTCAGTGGACTGCCAGTAGTATGCATGTCTGGTAACCTAGCAACACAGGTAAACAGGTAACGATCCATACATGCATTATCACGGCGAACCGATCAGCGCATATATATGTATCATTTTGGAAAATTCCTCATATCACAATATCAACAAGTAATCCCACCTAATAAGCATATAAGATGGACTAAAATATATGTAGAGAGTGATTTTGAACATGGTAGGGCAAGAATAATCATATTGTAAAAGTTAAATCAACCTGTAGATCAGATTCGGGTTGAAAAGCACAGGTTATCCAGGTACATCACATACATATCCCAATGTATTTGCCCAAAACTGATACCCTGTGGAGCAAGTTCAATATTCACACATGAAAGCAAATATAACTTTATAAGACCATTTTATCGACAGATTGCCGGCAATACATATATCTAAAAACCTGGTAGCGTAAATGCACAGATCTGTATCACAGCGTATACTGACACAATACATCGTACAAATCCTAGAGAACCAGCCCGCTTATACACTTATCAAATGAAAATTTCTTTATATTAAAGTATCTAAACCAAATACCCCCTTATGAATATATGAGAAACAACACTGAGCAAGTTTGTTCATGAAGAGAAATAACGACTGTAAAGCAAGTTCAATGTCCACCAGAAATAAATATATTGTTGTAAACTTATACTCGCAGCACATTGTCAGCAAAACAATATATCTGGTCACCTGGCAGCGTAAATATACAGATCAGAGTTAAACCACACACTGCCATACATCATACAATTCTTGAGGACCAGGCGTGCCTTGTATGGCTCACGTGTTGAACTTGGTTATCCAGCAATTTTTAACCCACTATCCAGGCCTAGATGGGCTTCTGCAAAGGGCATGGTCGCTATGTGCTCACTTCCGCCGTTCACACCCCGCAGCTCAACGACTTGCATCGTTCCAGAAGTCTTTCGGCCTGCCGGTTCACCGGCTGAAATGCGAAGTGCCGACACGCTGGAATTTGACTGCACATGTTGCAGTGACTGTGGCAGCACCGCTGAGCCCTGGTACAATACGTTATGACGTATAGCCTGGGCCAACAAGATCCAGAGGTGGGACAATCATGCTGCTGGAGTAGTCTCAGATCAAGGACCTATGCACCCTTCTGCACAGTTTTGAAATGGCGACGAAGATGTTTAGCGCTGACGATGCCATTATCAGCATGACTATTCCGGTCATCTACATGCTGGAGCACACTAAACAGTATTCAGAGTCAGGTGGTGGGGCAAGAGGAAGGGGAGGAAGTACAGGAGGAGTCCTATGCGGAAGGGATACAAAAGATCTCCAAGGTCCAGACGGTCAGCAGCACCAAGTCGGCAGGCATGGGACGATGGGGAAGAGGGATTAACAAGGGCGCATGGTAGCAGCCAAACTGTTGAGGAACGTGCAGGAGGCCACGAAGAAATGCAGGACGAACTGTCGATGGGCATGGAAGACTCAGCAGATGAGGGACACCTTGATCACATTTCTGTTGTGCGAGGTTGGGGGGAGAGGGCAGAGGAAGGAAGCATGAGTCTCACCTCGCCGCCACCAACACAACAAGGACTTGGTCCTGGATGCGCAAGACACATGTTATGTCCTGGTGGTGGATCCTCTGGGCCGTGCACCGGACTCCCCCAGTGAGGCAACCCGGAGCTAACCCCTGTACAGGTACTGTCCTGATCACCCCACCAGAGGGCCTAGATGCACGGTAGCCGGAGTACTAGTGGTGCAGGACCAGCGTTCTTCAGGAGACTGGTAGAAAGATGTCTCTGGGGCCACAGAGTTCCTGGAGGCAGTGCCGATGACGGAGATCAGGTTCTGGTGCCGGGTAGGAGCATCAGGCGGGATCTGGATCCTGCTGGACGTGAAGGCTGAGATCACCAGGTGAAGTCGGGGATCAGAGACGGGTTCCGGCTGAAGGAAGATGATGGGATTCACAGCCAACAGTCACCGGAAGAGTTCCTGGGTAATCCGTAGTTAGGACCGGGTTAAGGTGGCAGGGCTGGCTGCGAAAGAGACAGGGTTAACAGGAGACAAGGTACGAGGCGACCTGAACACCTAGCTAAAGTAACACGTTGATCAGGCGCCGCCAACATGGAAAGGGAAGTCTTATATACCCTGCACCTGTATCAGCCATATCCTGTTTCAGGAGTCCTGGGCCTATAAGACAAGGTGAGTGGGCACGGCCCCGCCCTATACACATGCATGAGCCTAGGGGCCAGAGGCAAACACAGGAGACCTGGGACAGGATGCAGGGGAGCACGAGCGGAAGCAGCATCCGCGATCGATGAGCATGTTGACCGGATCAGTGGGTAAGGAGCGGTGTTGTGACACTGAGACCGGATCAGTGGGTAAGAAGCAGTGCCGGTACACTGGGAGCGTGACAGTACCCCTACCTCACACCCTCCTCCCCGCAACCGGGACAAGAAGCCACGCAGAAGAGGGGCAGTAATGTACCTCCGGGGTATCCAGGATTGGGCTTTAGGACCGCAACCTACCCAATCAACAAGGAAGGATTGCTTACCCCGCACTCACTTGATGGCCACTATACCTCTTACCGTACACTCCCTGTCAGCAGCAACGGGAAGAGGAGGAGCACTGTCAGCAGAAGAGAGGGAACCAAGGACTACCGGCTCAGGTGTCCTGGTCCGGGCACAAGACGGACAAGTAGAGACAAAGGAGGCAACATCCTGACTGAGAGACGGCCACCAATGGGCCCGACCAATAGCACTCAGGGTCTCCTCTCGATCGGCGTGGGTGTATGATTCCAAAGAATGCCCCCACTGAAGAACATCGAGCCTGTCGGTCTCCGCGACGAAGGACTTCCCAGGAGGCATTTGTGCCAGGGTGGAGGTAGCCACCGTCACAACCTTACTGGGACCAACGCTGGACCGATTTGTCTGTTCTTCTTGTTCTTCCGGCATAAAGGACTCCGGTGACTGAGGAACGGGCTGTAGACAGTTGTCATGGCACAACGGGCCCCAACGAGTGATCGCTCCAGAGCGCCAACTAACGCCGGGTTCATGGAGTCGTAACCAGGGCAGACCCAGCAGGATTGCGTGAGCCATCTTCGGGAGAACATATAAAGCAATCTTTTCATTATGTTGAGCTCCAACACGGAGTTCCACGGGTTTGGTACTAAACAAAACGGGTTTGGATAAGGGTTTTCCGTTCACGGAGGTGAGCCTGAGGGGCGTAGCAAGCGGGGTGTTAGGTATCCGATATCGGTTCACTGTAGCCTGTTGGATGAAATTGCCCGCTGCTCCCGAATCAATGTGAGCCTCTGCCGGGAACCGGGTCTTCTTCGTCGTCACCTGGACAGTCTGTCTAACTGAGACTGAGGGGGTTCCAGTACCTAGGGTGGCAACTCCAACCAACCTTAGGCCTTGGGGTCTCCCTGGTCTCTCAGGGTAAGAGCGAAGCAGGTGTGTACTGCTTCCACAGTAGAAGCACAGACCCAGGGCGAGCCGCTCTGCTCGGCGTTGCTTTGCTAGTCCCAGATGGTCTATTTCCATAGGTTCGGGAGTAGAATCGCAGGATGGCAGTGGCGGGGGAACGGTGGACCTTTGCGGAGTGGAGATGTGACGGGTTGGTCGCCTCTCCTGGGATACTTCCTTGGATCGTACCTGAAAACGAAGATCGATCCGGGTTGCTAGAGAGACTAGAGCATCCAAAGTACGAGAACATCACGACCGACTAATTCATCCTTGATGCAGCCGGAAAGGCCCTCCCAAAAGGCTGCCTTCAATGCCTCGTTGTTCCATCCTGACTCAGAGGCAAGCGTACAGAACTGGATGGCGTACTGACCAACCGTTAGGGTTCCTTGGCGTAGCCGGAGGAGCGCAGAGGTAACCGCGGTGGTGCGTCCTAGTTCATCGAAAGTGCTACGGAAGGCCTGAAGGAATTCCAGGATGTCGGTAGTCACTGGGTCCTCATTCTCCCACAAAGAATTTATCCAGGCCAATGCTTCGCCTTCCAGGTGGGACATCAGAAAGACCACCTTTGCTCGATCAGAGACAAAGAGGTGTGGAAGCAACTCGAAATGTGGGGAACATTGATTCAGAAAACCTCTACATGTCTTGGGGTCCCCAGCATAACGAGGCGGAGCAGCTAGGTGGAGTTGCGACGCCGAGGAGGGAACAGATGCGGCTGTAGTCGCGGTTGGTTGCGTCGATGAGGATGTGGCTGTGGTCTGTAATGTGTACAAACGGTGGTCCACAGACGTCAAGAAATTCAGTATGCGGGTTAGGGTCTCATGCTGTCGCACCAGTTCCTGGCGCAGTTCAGCTAGTTCAGACGTTTGTGCTCCGGTGGAATCCATGGCCTGATCAATCTGTTATGTCCTGGTGGTGGATCCTCTGGGCCGTGCACCAGCCTCCCCCAGGGAGGCAACCCGGAGCTAACCCCTGTACAGGGACTGTCCTGATCACCCCACCAGAGGACTTAGATGCACGGTAGCCGGAGTACTAGTGGTGCAGGACCAGCGTTCTTCAGGAGACTGGTAGAAAGATGTCTCTGGGGCCACAGAGTTCCTGGAGGCAGTGCCGATGACGGAGATCAGGTTCTGGTGCCGGGTAGGAGCATCAGGCGGGATCTGGGTCCTGCTGGACGTGAAGGCTGAGATCACCAGGTGAAGTCGGGGATCGGAGACGGGTTCCGGCTGAAGGAAGATGATGGGATTCACAGCCAACAGTCACCGGAAGAGTTCCTGGGTAATCAGTAGTTAGGACCGGGTTAAGGTGGCAGGGCTGGCTGCGAAAGAGACAGGGTTAACAGGAGACAAGGTACGAGGGGACCTGAACACCTAGCTAAAGTAATACGTTGATCAGGCGCCGCCCACATGGAAAGGGAAGTCTTATATACCCTGCACCTGTATCAGCCATATCCAGTTTCAGGAGTGCTGGGCCTATAAAACAAGGTGAGTGGGCGCGGTCCCGCCCTATACACATGCATAAGCCTAGGGGCCAGAGGCAAACACAGGAGACCGGGGACAGGACGCAGGGGAGCACGAGCGGGAGCAGCGGCCGCGATCGGGGAGCACGTGGACCGGATCAGTAGGTAAGGAGTGGTGTCGTGACACCGAGACCGGATCAGCGGGTAAGAAGCGGTGCTGGTACACCGGGAGCGTGACAACACATGAGCGCCTTCTTGCTGCAATACCTACAACATGACCCTCGGATTGTCAGAATTCGAAGTAATGCTGACTACTGGGTTGCCACACTCTTAGATCTCCAGTACAAGAGAAAATTTGGCAAAATAATTCCTGCCACTGAAAGGGACGCACGTATGCAGGAGTATCAGCAGAAGCTGTTACAGAATCTTAGATCGGCTTTTCCACTAAACACCAGTGGTGCACAGAGTGAATCTCACAGTAGTATCTCCAAGTGAACATCGATGCCATGACTGTGCAACTGGAGCCTTGCTCATTTTGGGCTTCCAATCTGGAAAATGGCCTGAGCTCGCCACTTGCGCCTTGGATATCTTGACGTGTCCCGCAGCCTGCGTTCTCTCGGAACGTGTCTTCAGTGCTGCTGGTGGTGTGCTGACAAATAAGCGCATGCGTCTGTCCAGTGACAATGTGGACAGACTAACGTTCATCAAGATGAACAAGTCATGGATCCACAAGGACTTTTCTACCCCTGTGTCATCCTGGGGAGACTAAAGGCTTGTGGATTTTTGAATGTGCTTCATGAAAATAAGCATATTAAGTTTGCAACTGTGGGACAAGTGATGCCACTTAAGTGGTGACTGTGTCCAAATATTTGGAAAAAATGGAGACTCTTGTTTGAGTCCCCTTGCTGTGTTTTATATGATTTTAGAAGGGCATGACATCCCTATATCTATGTCTCCTCCTCCTTTTACTCGTCCACCTCTTTTCTTTTCACATGAGTTTATGTACTTGTCACTTTTCCATGTGTTCGTTGTGTCTTCTGAGTAGTTTGTCACCTTTTGGACACCTTAGAAGGTGTTTTCTATATGTTTGTACGTGTTTGTGTTTGCCTGCCATTGTTTTCAATGGTGTTCGACTGTGTTCGAAAGTGTTCGACGAACCGAACACGAACACTAGGGTGGTGGCTCATCTCTAATGGAGACACCTTCTTCAGGGGGCAGCACAACAAATTACAGTATTAACTGATCACTGAAACTTGGAATTTATTAGATCAGCTAAATGTCTGTCCCCCCGTCAAGCACGTTAGAGCCTGTTTCTTAATCAGTTCAACTTCATTGTATCATATAGGCCGGGTTCCCGTAAAAGTAAAGTTCCTGCTTTATCCAGAATATATGCTAATGACTGTCACTTCAAGTCCTCCCAAGCCCATTTTACCGCAATCCAAGTTTGTGGGTTTAGTCCATAATAGGGATTTATTAGAAGAAATACGAGAGGCCTATGATTCTGACTCTTTCTTATCTCAACCATCTGGCAATGTCCATTTAGTGTTCAAAAACAAGGTCTAGACCCATGGGCAACAATTATATATACCGAAAACAATGAGATTGAAGATCTTACAATTGGTGCATGACTCAAAAATGGCAGGTCATAGAGGTGTACATAAGACCCAAGAATTATTGTCTCGTTTCTTTTGGTGGCTCAATTATCAAAAAGATGTGAGCGGATATGTTACATCCTGTGACATTTGTGCCAGATGCAAGACACCTTGGGCCTCACCCACAGGGTTGTTACAACCCTTACCAGTCCCTTCTCGCCCCTTGGGGTCTGTTTACATGGACTTTATTGTTGATCTACCTTCCTCGAAATGAAAAAATACATTCCTGGTAGGGGTTGATCGACTCACTAAAGCTGCGCATTTTATTCCAAGTACCGGTTTACCATCTGCTAAGGCCACAGCAGATTTAGTAATTAACAATGTATTCCGTCTCCATGGGGTTCCTGATGAAGTGATCTCAGATCATGGAATTCAATTTACATCAAAATTCTGGCAGAGCTTCTGCAAAGCTCTTGATATCACGGTTAACTTGTCGACTGCTTTCCACCCACAGTCCAACGGACAGACTGAACGCACCAACCAATCCTTACAACAGTACCTCCGGTGCTATATCTGCCATTTACAAGACGACTGGATCGACCTACTTCCAGTTGCTGAATTTTTCTATAATAACACCCAGAGTGCGTCGACCAAACAAACTCCTTTCTTCGCGAACCTTGGGTATCATCCACATATCCTCCATAGATTACTTGTCACTCCGTCGACTCCATCTGTGGAGGTACGAATCTCTGCTTTGCAACAAAATCTGGAGTTACTCAAGAAAACATTGCAGACGGCTCAAGACACAAATAAGAAGGCTCTGGGGAGATAAGGTATGCACACCAGTGACTATGTAAGGGGAATACATGAAATAGCAGAAACTGCTATGTAAATACTGACTTGAAAAATCCAATAGCTATATGCAAGAGTGAATATGTGAAAAATGGAATCTGCATTACTGCCATGAACATATGAATCACGAGAAATTTAGCTACTGAATTGATCAATGCAATAGAGCCCCAACACTACGCCAAAGTATTTCTCTACGTTGGGGTCCCTAGCTTGTGTGTGTCCTCTCATGCAGTTAAAAAACCTACCGTGTATGGGAAGCTGAGACCCAGGCTATTTATGCGTATGATATGGATTGGCAATAGGTGTGGTTGGGGAGGGTTCACAAACGAAAAAATACTAACAAATAGGAATAACGTTTGGAACACCATTCTAAGTCCGAACTGGGTGCAAAAACCTAAAAAAACATCACTATGGGGAGATAAGGTATGCACACCAGTGACTATGTAAGGGGAATACATGAAATAGGAGAAACTGCTGTGTGAATACTGACTTGAAAAATCCAATAGCTATATGCAAGAGTGAATATGTGAAAAATGGAATCTGCATTACTGCCATGAACATATGAATCAAGAGAAATTTAGCTACTGAATTGATCAATGCAATAGAGCCCCAACACTACGCCAAAGTATTTCTCTACGTTGGGGTCCCTAGCTTGTGTGTGTCCTCTCATGCAGTTAAAAAACCTACCGTGTATGGGAAGCTGAGACCCAGGCTATTTATGCGTATGATATGGATTGGCAATAGGTGTGGTTGGGGAGGGTTCACAAACGAAAAAATACTAACAAATAGGAATAACGTTTGGAACACCATTCTAAGTCCGAACTGGGTGCAAAAACCTAAAAAAACATCACTATGGGGAGATAAGGTATGCACACCAGTGACTATGTAAGGGGAATACATGAAATAGCAGAAACTGCTGTGTGAATACTGACTTGAAAAATCCAATAGCTATATGCAAGAGTGAATATGTGAAAAATGGAATCTGCATTACTGCCATGAACATATGAATCAAGAGAAATTTAGCTACTGAATTGATCAATGCAATAGAGCCCCAACACTACGCCAAAGTATTTCTCTACGTTGGGGTCCCTAGCTTGTGTGTGTCCTCTCATGCAGTTAAAAAACCTACCGTGTATGGGAAGCTGAGACCCAGGCTATTTATGCGTATGATATGGATTGGCAATAGGTGTGGTTGGGGAGGGTTCACAAACGAAAAAATACTAACAAATAGGAATAACGTTTGGAACACCATTCTAAGTCCGAACTGGGTGCAAAAACCTAAAAAAAATCACTATGGGGAGATAAGGAATGCACACCAGTGACTATGTAAGGGGAATACATGAAATAGCAGAAACTGCTGTGTGAATACTGACTTGAAAAATCCAATAGCTATATGCAAGAGTGAATATGTGAAAAATGGAATCTGCATTACTGCCATGAACATATGAATCAAGAGAAATTTAGCTACTGAATTGATCAATGCAATAGAGCCCCAACACTACGCCAAAGTATTTCTCTACGTTGGGGTCCCTAGCTTGTGTGTGTCCTCTCATGCAGTTAAAAAACCTACCGTGTATGGGAAGCTGAGACCCAGGCTATTTATGCGTATGATATGGATTGGCAATAGGTGTGGTTGGGGAGGGTTCACAAACGAAAAAATACTAACAAATAGGAATAACGTTTGGAACACCATTCTAAGTCCGAACTGGGTGCAAAAACCTAAAAAAACATCACTATGGGGAGATAAGGTATGCACACCAGTGACTATGTAAGGGGAATACATGAAATAGCAGAAACTGCTGTGTGAATACTGACTTGAAAAATCCAATAGCTATATGCAAGAGTGAATATGTGAAAAATGGAATCTGCATTACTGCCATGAACATATGAATCAAGAGAAATTTAGCTACTGAATTGATCAATGCAATAGAGCCCCAACACTACGCCAAAGTATTTCTCTACGTTGGAGCCCCTAGCTTGTGTGTGTCCTCTCATGCAGTTAAAAAACCTACCGTGTATGGGAAGCTGAGACCCAGGCTATTTATGCGTATGATATCGATTGGCAATAGGTGTGGTTGGGGAGGGTTCACAAACGAAAAAATACTAACAAATAGGAATAACGTTTGGAACACCATTCTAAGTCCGAACTGGGTGCAAAAACCTAAAAAAACATCACTATGGGGAGATAAGGAATGCACACCAGTGACTATGTAAGGGGAATACATGAAATAGCAGAAACTGCTGTGTGAATACTGACTTGAAAAATCCAATAGCTATATGCAAGAGTGAATATGTGAAAAATGGAATCTGCATTACTGCCATGAACATATGAATCAAGAGAAATTTAGCTACTGAATTGATCAATGCAATAGAGCCCCAACACTACGCCAAAGTATTTCTCTACGTTGGGGTCCCTAGCTTGTGTGTGTCCTCTCATGCAGTTAAAAAACCTACCGTGTATGGGAAGCTGAGACCCAGGCTATTTATGCGTATGATTTATGCGTATGATGTAAGTATAGGTTTACTTTTATCCAAGGGGTAAAAAAAATCTATCCAAAGTTTGTCCAAAAAAAGTGGAACACTTTTTGCGCCATTTTCCACTACCCTTAGCGTTCTCATTTTTAGAGATCTATGGCTCAGAGATGGCTTATTTTCTGCATCTTGAGATGACATTTTAATGATACCATTTTTGCGCAGATGATATGTTATAGTCCAAAAATGTCCGTACGGGATGTGGATATGTACCGGAAGGGACCGGGCACAAACGCCAACCAGAGACAGCAGACAAAGTCCAGAACCAGCGAGGGCACAGCTTGATGAGACCAGGTGGAGTCCAGGGCCGGTGTCAGGTGATTCACCAGGATCCAAATAACAGCCAGGTAATGAGAGCAGCGGGGCAGGAGTAGACAGGAAGCAGTATACTCAAGCAACTAGACTAAGCTTAGATTATATGCCATATGGAGATCCAATTTAGTAAATATTTTGAGCTGTCGTACTCTCTCCAATAGTTCGAGAATCAACGGCAACGGATACCGGCTCCGGATGGTTATCTTATTAAGTTACCGGTAGTCGATACAAGGTCGCAGAGTCCCCTCTTTCTTCTTCACGAAAAAGATGGGTGCACCCGCTGGTGAGGTAGAAGGTCGAATAAATCCCTTGGTTAGGTTTTCATCGATATAATCTTTCAGTGCTTGTAACTCTTGGGCCGCCAACGGGTAGACATGACCAAATGGGATTTCTGCCCCTGGAAGTAATTCTATGGGACAATCATACGGTCTATGCGGGGGAAGCCGATCTGCTTTTTTTTTGTCGCATATATCTGCGAATTCATTATAAACCGGGGGTAGAACAGGTACCTGTACAGTGCCCTCCGCATTCTGTGTTACTGGAACCGGTACAGTTGGACTAATGGTCGGACCACTCTGGGGTGGGAAGGATATTTCTTTAGTCTCCCAATCGATGACTGGATTTGTAGACTGCAGCCAAGGAAGTCGTAAAATTAATCAAAAAATGGGGAGAAGAAATCAACATGAAAACAAGGGTCTCCTGCTGACCTGGTTTCATCACACATTCAAGGGGTACTGTCTCCCGATCAACTGGTCCGGAAACTAATGGAGAACCGTCTACCTTCTCCATGGTAACCGGTGAGGATCTTTGTTGAGTCTGGATACCGTGTTTCCTGGCAAAAGAAAAGACCATGAAATTTCCCCCTGCCCCAGTGTCTATCATAGCAGATGTAGGAATTAACTGTCCCTCCCACCGAATCTGAATGGGAAGCGAGCAATGGGTGTACTTCCCTTCCGGGTCCTTAGGTGAAGTTGACATTAAAGTTGAGGGAAATACCGCATCCAGGTGTATACTTGTTTCAGAGATGTTGGACTCTGCGTCCGTGTTGTCCCACTCTGCCACTGCTGCCAGTACCTTATTCGTGCGATTGGGACGTTTTGGGCAGTCAATCAGAAAATGGTCCGATTGACCACAATAGAAACACAAACGCTCACGGAGCCGATGTTCACGACTTTCGTTGGTCTCTCGCCTTTGCAGAGAGTCCACTTGCAAAGGAACATCCTCGGCCTCCCGTGGCATCTTGTGAGCGGATTCCCTAGAAGGAAAAGCAAAGTTGGTTACCCGGTTTTCAGCTGCCCACTTTTCCTGTCTGCGTTCCGTCAAGCGGGTATCGATACGCACACAGTGTCGGAGAAACAGTTCAAAATCCCGTGGAGATTCGGCACGAGCTAACTCGTCCTTGATGGTACCGGACAGACCCTTTCTGAAAACTGAAAATAGCGCATTATTTCCCCAGTCGGTGTCTACCACTAACCTTTTGAACTTGGTGGGGTATTCAATGACAGACCGCTTTCCCTGACGTAAGGAAACAAAACAATCACTGATCTCGGGGAGACCAGCCAGAGAAAACACTGCCGGCAGCCAGTGAGGGAGCTCAAGACAGTGAAATCCTAGGTACATTGCCCCCCTCGCTGGCTGCCGGCAGTGTTTTCTCTGGCTGGTCTCCCCGAGATCAGTGATTGTTTTGTTTTGTTGGTCTACTAGGCATTGCTCCCACCCGGCCAGAATCCTACTCCACACTGATGAGGGGCAATACCACGAAACGGCTGTCTGTGGATGGATACCTGACCTTGGTATTTCCCTTGTCATATCTTTAAACTTGTCAAAAAGTTGGATATTGAGTAAAAGGGCCACTTAATATGATGGTTATGGTGATCTCCTAAAAAGAGTCAACCCTTGGCTGGGCCCTTCCCGGAGGGATATCTGGCTGGTTTCTGTGTTGAGACTCCTAACAGAGGCTCCACGGACCTTTTTGATTTGCATATTTCCCAGGGGGCAATGTACCTAGGATTTCACTGTCTTGAGCGCCCTCGCTGGCTGCCGGCAGTGTTTTCTCTGGCTGGTCTCCCCGAGATCAGTGATTGTTTTGTTTTGTTGGTCTACTAGGCATTGCTCCCACCCGGCCAGAATCCTACTCCACACTGCTGAGGGGCAATACCCCGAAACGGCTGTCTGTGGATGGATACCTGGCCTTGGTATTTCCCTTGTCATATCTTTAAACTTGTCAAAAAGTTGGATATTGACTAAAAGGGCCACTTAATATGGTGGTTATGGTGGTCTCCTAAAAAGAGTCACCCCTTGGCTGGGCCCTTCCCGGAGGGATATTTGGCTGGTTTCTGTGTTGAGACTCCTAACAGAGGCTCCACGGACCTTTTTGATTTGCATATTTCCCAGGGGGCAATGTACCTAGGATTTCAATGTCTTGAGCACCCTCGCTGGCTGCCGGCAGTGTTTTCTCTGGCTGTTCTCCCCGAGATCAGTGATTGTTTTGTTTTGTTGGTCTACTAGGCATTGCTCCCACCCGGCCAGAATCCTACTCCACACTGATGAGTGGCAATACCCCGAAACGGCTGTCTGTGGATGGATACCTGGCCTTGGTATTTCCCTAGTCATATCTTTAAACTTGTCAAAAAGTTGGATATTGACTAAAAGGGCCACTTAATATGGTGATTATGGTGGTCTCCTAAATAGAGTCACCCCTTGGCTGGGCCCTTCCCGGAGGGATATTTGGCTGGTTTCTGTGTTGAGACTCCTAACTAGAGTTGAGCGCGGTTCGAGGTTCTCCAGTTCGCGGCTCGAGTGATTTTGGGGGCTGATCGAACTAGAACTCGAGCTTTTTGCTAAAGCTCGATAGTTCTAGATACGTTCGAGAACGGTTCTAGCAGCAAAAAGACAAGCTAATTACTAGCTGGCTTTCCGCTGTAATAGTGTAAGTCACTCTGTGACTCACACTATTATGAAATTTCAGTGTATAGTGTGCGTGAACAGCGCATTCAGATCACTGCTGTATGGATAATGGCGATCGCCATTTTTTTTTTTTCCTTGTCTTCCTTCCCTAAGCGCGCGCGTGTAGTGGGGCGGGCCAGCATGTCAGCCAATCCCAGACACACACACAGCTAAGTGGACTTTTAGCCAGAGAAGCAACGGCATGTGTGATAGGATGTCCATGTCACATGTCCCTGCATTATAAAAACGGACATTTTCCTCCAGCACGCAATTATCTGCCTTCTGCGTCTTGGTGTCAGTCACCGCTGGCGTAGCTCCTGTCTCCGATACTGCTGTGTACGCTCTATACACAGCGCTATACAGAATAGGGATAGAAGTTTCTATTAGTCCTTTTAAGGGCTAATACCGGCAGGGTCAGAGCCATAGGTGACAGTCAGGTCCGTGAAAACAGATTTTAACAGCTACACAAGATGACAGCGTCTGTGTAGCTAAGGTCAGGGATTTCCTCGCTGCATTTCCCCATTAGGAGGGATAGAAAGGCAGGCTTCCTTTCCTCTACCCAGACCCACAACCCTGCCACTGTACCCTCCTGCCCTTTGCACACTCAAGCTCATTGTTACTAAGCCATTATACTAGCAAACACTGAGTAAACTTAGTGGCATCCTAAAAGTGGCTGTTGGACTTCCATTAGTGTCCCACTGGTGCAAATCTATGTGCAGCACCTCTGCATTGCACACTCAAACTCATTGTTACTAAGCCATTATACTAGCAAACACTGAGTAAACGTAGTGGCATCCTAAAAGTGGCTGTTGGACTTCCATTAGTGTCCCACTGGTGCAAATCTATGTGCAGCACCTCTGCATTGCACACTCAAACTCATTGTTACTAAGCCATTATACTAGCAAACACTGAGTAAACTTAGTGGCATCCTGAAAGTGGCTATTGGACTTCCATTAGTGTCCCACTGGTGCAAGTCTATGTGCAGCACCTCTGCATTGCACACTCAAACTCATTGTTACTAAGCCATTATACTAGCAAACACTGAGTAAACTTAGTGGCATCCTAAACGTGGCTGTTGGACTTCTGTATTGTCCCACTAGTGCAAAGATATTTGCAGCACGTCTGCCTGCATTGCACAATCAAACTCATTGTTACTAAGCCATTATACTAGCAACCACTGAGTAAACTTAGTGGCATCCTAAAAGTGGCTGTTGGACTTCCATTAGTGTCCCACTGGTGCAAATCTATGTGCAGCACCTCTGCATTGCACACTCAAACTCATTGTTACTAAGCCATTATACTAGCAAACACTGAGTAAACTTAGTGGCATCCTAAAAGTGGCTGTTGGACTTCCATTAGTGTCCCACTGGTGCAAATCTATGTGCAGCACCTCTGCA
>NW_027443183.1:0-55144 GCF_048569485.1 Anomaloglossus baeobatrachus
ACAAGCTTGCATCTGTTATAGTTTTGGAGAAAAATGTGTTCATTTCATGTATGCGCGAAATGCCTTAAAATGGCTTTAAAATGGATTTGGAGCATGGAGACGATTATCTCGGGATTGCAAGATAACCAAACAAAACTTTTAGTGGATTTCTACTTATTTTATTAAATATCATCTCCACCAAACAGGACAAGCTTGCATCTGTTATAGTTTTGGAGAAAAATGTGTTCATTTCATGTATGCGCGAAATGCCTTAAAAATGGCTTTAAAATGGATTTGGAGCATGGAGACGATTATCTCGGGATTGCAAGATAACCAAACAAAACTTTTAGTGGATTTCTACTTATTTTATTAAATATCATCTCCACCAAACAGGACAAGCTTGCATCTGTTATAGTTTTGGAGAAAAATGTGTTCATTTCATGTATGCGCGAAATGCCTTAAAAATGGCTTTAAAATGGATTTGGAGCATGGAGACGATTATCTCGGGATTGCAAGATAACCAAACAAAACTTTTAGTGGATTTCTACTTATTTTATTAAATATCATCTCCACCAAACAGGACAAGCTTGCATCTGTTATAGTTTTGGAGAAAAATGTGTTCATTTCATGTATGCGCGAAATGCCTTAAAAATGGCTTTAAAATGGATTTGGAGCATGGAGACGATTATCTCGGGATTGCAAGATAACCAAACAAAACTTTTAGTGGATTTCTACTTATTTTATTAAATATCATCTCCACCAAACAGGACAAGCTTGCATCTGTTATAGTTTTGGAGAAAAATGTGTTCATTTCATGTATGCGCGAAATGCCTTAAAAATGGCTTTAAAATGGATTTGGAGCATGGAGACGATTATCTCGGGATTGCAAGATAACCAAACAAAACTTTTAGTGGATTTCTACTTATTTTATTAAATATCATCTCCACCAAACAGGACAAGCTTGCATCTGTTATAGTTTTGGAGAAAAATGTGTTCATTTCATGTATGCGCGAAATGCCTTAAAAATGGCTTTAAAATGGATTTGGAGCATGGAGACGATTATCTCGGGATTGCAAGATAACCAAACAAAACTTTTAGTGGATTTCTACTTATTTTATTAAATATCATCTCCACCAAACAGGACAAGCTTGCATCTGTTATAGTTTTGGAGAAAAATGTGTTCATTTCATGTATGCGCGAAATGCCTTAAAAATGGCTTTAAAATGGATTTGGAGCATGGAGACGATTATCTCGGGATTGCAAGATAACCAAACAAAACTTTTAGTGGATTTCTACTTATTTTATTAAATATCATCTCCACCAAACAGGACAAGCTTGCATCTGTTATAGTTTTGGAGAAAAATGTGTTCATTTCATGTATGCGCGAAATGCCTTAAAAATGGCTTTAAAATGGATTTGGAGCATGGAGACGATTATCTCGGGATTGCAAGATAACCAAACAAAACTTTTAGTGGATTTCTACTTATTTTATTAAATATCATCTCCACCAAACAGGACAAGCTTGCATCTGTTATAGTTTTGGAGAAAAATGTGTTCATTTCATGTATGCGCGAAATGCCTTAAAAATGGCTTTAAAATGGATTTGGAGCATGGAGACGATTATCTCGGGATTGCAAGATAACCAAACAAAACTTTTAGTGGATTTCTACTTATTTTATTAAATATCATCTCCACCAAACAGGACAAGCTTGCATCTGTTATAGTTTTGGAGAAAAATGTGTTCATTTCATGTATGCGCGAAATGCCTTAAAAATGGCTTTAAAATGGATTTGGAGCATGGAGACGATTATCTCGGGATTGCAAGATAACCAAACAAAACTTTTAGTGGATTTCTACTTATTTTATTAAATATCATCTCCACCAAACAGGACAAGCTTGCATCTGTTATAGTTTTGGAGAAAAATGTGTTCATTTCATGTATGCGCGAAATGCCTTAAAAATGGCTTTAAAATGGATTTGGAGCATGGAGACGATTATCTCGGGATTGCAAGATAACCAAACAAAACTTTTAGTGGATTTCTACTTATTTTATTAAATATCATCTCCACCAAACAGGACAAGCTTGCATCTGTTATAGTTTTGGAGAAAAATGTGTTCATTTCATGTATGCGCGAAATGCCTTAAAAATGGCTTTAAAATGGATTTGGAGCATGGAGACGATTATCTCGGGATTGCAAGATAACCAAACAAAACTTTTAGTGGATTTCTACTTATTTTATTAAATATCATCTCCACCAAACAGGACAAGCTTGCATCTGTTATAGTTTTGGAGAAAAATGTGTTCATTTCATGTATGCGCGAAATGCCTTAAAAATGGCTTTAAAATGGATTTGGAGCATGGAGACGATTATCTCGGGATTGCAAGATAACCAAACAAAACTTTTAGTGGATTTCTACTTATTTTATTAAATATCATCTCCACCAAACAGGACAAGCTTGCATCTGTTATAGTTTTGGAGAAAAATGTGTTCATTTCATGTATGCGCGAAATGCCTTAAAAATGGCTTTAAAATGGATTTGGAGCATGGAGACGATTATCTCGGGATTGCAAGATAACCAAACAAAACTTTTAGTGGATTTCTACTTATTTTATTAAATATCATCTCCACCAAACAGGACAAGCTTGCATCTGTTATAGTTTTGGAGAAAAATGTGTTCATTTCATGTATGCGCGAAATGCCTTAAAAATGGCTTTAAAATGGATTTGGAGCATGGAGACGATTATCTCGGGATTGCAAGATAACCAAACAAAACTTTTAGTGGATTTCTACTTATTTTATTAAATATCATCTCCACCAAACAGGACAAGCTTGCATCTGTTATAGTTTTGGAGAAAAATGTGTTCATTTCATGTATGCGCGAAATGCCTTAAAAATGGCTTTAAAATGGATTTGGAGCATGGAGACGATTATCTCGGGATTGCAAGATAACCAAACAAAACTTTTAGTGGATTTCTACTTATTTTATTAAATATCATCTCCACCAAACAGGACAAGCTTGCATCTGTTATAGTTTTGGAGAAAAATGTGTTCATTTCATGTATGCGCGAAATGCCTTAAAAATGGCTTTAAAATGGATTTGGAGCATGGAGACGATTATCTCGGGATTGCAAGATAACCAAACAAAACTTTTAGTGGATTTCTACTTATTTTATTAAATATCATCTCCACCAAACAGGACAAGCTTGCATCTGTTATAGTTTTGGAGAAAAATGTGTTCATTTCATGTATGCGCGAAATGCCTTAAAAATGGCTTTAAAATGGATTTGGAGCATGGAGACGATTATCTCGGGATTGCAAGATAACCAAACAAAACTTTTAGTGGATTTCTACTTATTTTATTAAATATCATCTCCACCAAACAGGACAAGCTTGCATCTGTTATAGTTTTGGAGAAAAATGTGTTCATTTCATGTATGCGCGAAATGCCTTAAAAATGGCTTTAAAATGGATTTGGAGCATGGAGACGATTATCTCGGGATTGCAAGATAACCAAACAAAACTTTTAGTGGATTTCTACTTATTTTATTAAATATCATCTCCACCAAACAGGACAAGCTTGCATCTGTTATAGTTTTGGAGAAAAATGTGTTCATTTCATGTATGCGCGAAATGCCTTAAAAATGGCTTTAAAATGGATTTGGAGCATGGAGACGATTATCTCGGGATTGCAAGATAACCAAACAAAACTTTTAGTGGATTTCTACTTATTTTATTAAATATCATCTCCACCAAACAGGACAAGCTTGCATCTGTTATAGTTTTGGAGAAAAATGTGTTCATTTCATGTATGCGCGAAATGCCTTAAAAATGGCTTTAAAATGGATTTGGAGCATGGAGACGATTATCTCGGGATTGCAAGATAACCAAACAAAACTTTTAGTGGATTTCTACTTATTTTATTAAATATCATCTCCACCAAACAGGACAAGCTTGCATCTGTTATAGTTTTGGAGAAAAATGTGTTCATTTCATGTATGCGCGAAATGCCTTAAAAATGGCTTTAAAATGGATTTGGAGCATGGAGACGATTATCTCGGGATTGCAAGATAACCAAACAAAACTTTTAGTGGATTTCTACTTATTTTATTAAATATCATCTCCACCAAACAGGACAAGCTTGCATCTGTTATAGTTTTGGAGAAAAATGTGTTCATTTCATGTATGCGCGAAATGCCTTAAAAATGGCTTTAAAATGGATTTGGAGCATGGAGACGATTATCTCGGGATTGCAAGATAACCAAACAAAACTTTTAGTGGATTTCTACTTATTTTATTAAATATCATCTCCACCAAACAGGACAAGCTTGCATCTGTTATAGTTTTGGAGAAAAATGTGTTCATTTCATGTATGCGCGAAATGCCTTAAAAATGGCTTTAAAATGGATTTGGAGCATGGAGACGATTATCTCGGGATTGCAAGATAACCAAACAAAACTTTTAGTGGATTTCTACTTATTTTATTAAATATCATCTCCACCAAACAGGACAAGCTTGCATCTGTTATAGTTTTGGAGAAAAATGTGTTCATTTCATGTATGCGCGAAATGCCTTAAAAATGGCTTTAAAATGGATTTGGAGCATGGAGACGATTATCTCGGGATTGCAAGATAACCAAACAAAACTTTTAGTGGATTTCTACTTATTTTATTAAATATCATCTCCACCAAACAGGACAAGCTTGCATCTGTTATAGTTTTGGAGAAAAATGTGTTCATTTCATGTATGCGCGAAATGCCTTAAAAATGGCTTTAAAATGGATTTGGAGCATGGAGACGATTATCTCGGGATTGCAAGATAACCAAACAAAACTTTTAGTGGATTTCTACTTATTTTATTAAATATCATCTCCACCAAACAGGACAAGCTTGCATCTGTTATAGTTTTGGAGAAAAATGTGTTCATTTCATGTATGCGCGAAATGCCTTAAAAATGGCTTTAAAATGGATTTGGAGCATGGAGACGATTATCTCGGGATTGCAAGATAACCAAACAAAACTTTTAGTGGATTTCTACTTATTTTATTAAATATCATCTCCACCAAACAGGACAAGCTTGCATCTGTTATAGTTTTGGAGAAAAATGTGTTCATTTCATGTATGCGCGAAATGCCTTAAAAATGGCTTTAAAATGGATTTGGAGCATGGAGACGATTATCTCGGGATTGCAAGATAACCAAACAAAACTTTTAGTGGATTTCTACTTATTTTATTAAATATCATCTCCACCAAACAGGACAAGCTTGCATCTGTTATAGTTTTGGAGAAAAATGTGTTCATTTCATGTATGCGCGAAATGCCTTAAAAATGGCTTTAAAATGGATTTGGAGCATGGAGACGATTATCTCGGGATTGCAAGATAACCAAACAAAACTTTTAGTGGATTTCTACTTATTTTATTAAATATCATCTCCACCAAACAGGACAAGCTTGCATCTGTTATAGTTTTGGAGAAAAATGTGTTCATTTCATGTATGCGCGAAATGCCTTAAAAATGGCTTTAAAATGGATTTGGAGCATGGAGACGATTATCTCGGGATTGCAAGATAACCAAACAAAACTTTTAGTGGATTTCTACTTATTTTATTAAATATCATCTCCACCAAACAGGACAAGCTTGCATCTGTTATAGTTTTGGAGAAAAATGTGTTCATTTCATGTATGCGCGAAATGCCTTAAAAATGGCTTTAAAATGGATTTGGAGCATGGAGACGATTATCTCGGGATTGCAAGATAACCAAACAAAACTTTTAGTGGATTTCTACTTATTTTATTAAATATCATCTCCACCAAACAGGACAAGCTTGCATCTGTTATAGTTTTGGAGAAAAATGTGTTCATTTCATGTATGCGCGAAATGCCTTAAAAATGGCTTTAAAATGGATTTGGAGCATGGAGACGATTATCTCGGGATTGCAAGATAACCAAACAAAACTTTTAGTGGATTTCTACTTATTTTATTAAATATCATCTCCACCAAACAGGACAAGCTTGCATCTGTTATAGTTTTGGAGAAAAATGTGTTCATTTCATGTATGCGCGAAATGCCTTAAAAATGGCTTTAAAATGGATTTGGAGCATGGAGACGATTATCTCGGGATTGCAAGATAACCAAACAAAACTTTTAGTGGATTTCTACTTATTTTATTAAATATCATCTCCACCAAACAGGACAAGCTTGCATCTGTTATAGTTTTGGAGAAAAATGTGTTCATTTCATGTATGCGCGAAATGCCTTAAAAATGGCTTTAAAATGGATTTGGAGCATGGAGACGATTATCTCGGGATTGCAAGATAACCAAACAAAACTTTTAGTGGATTTCTACTTATTTTATTAAATATCATCTCCACCAAACAGGACAAGCTTGCATCTGTTATAGTTTTGGAGAAAAATGTGTTCATTTCATGTATGCGCGAAATGCCTTAAAAATGGCTTTAAAATGGATTTGGAGCATGGAGACGATTATCTCGGGATTGCAAGATAACCAAACAAAACTTTTAGTGGATTTCTACTTATTTTATTAAATATCATCTCCACCAAACAGGACAAGCTTGCATCTGTTATAGTTTTGGAGAAAAATGTGTTCATTTCATGTATGCGCGAAATGCCTTAAAAATGGCTTTAAAATGGATTTGGAGCATGGAGACGATTATCTCGGGATTGCAAGATAACCAAACAAAACTTTTAGTGGATTTCTACTTATTTTATTAAATATCATCTCCACCAAACAGGACAAGCTTGCATCTGTTATAGTTTTGGAGAAAAATGTGTTCATTTCATGTATGCGCGAAATGCCTTAAAAATGGCTTTAAAATGGATTTGGAGCATGGAGACGATTATCTCGGGATTGCAAGATAACCAAACAAAACTTTTAGTGGATTTCTACTTATTTTATTAAATATCATCTCCACCAAACAGGACAAGCTTGCATCTGTTATAGTTTTGGAGAAAAATGTGTTCATTTCATGTATGCGCGAAATGCCTTAAAAATGGCTTTAAAATGGATTTGGAGCATGGAGACGATTATCTCGGGATTGCAAGATAACCAAACAAAACTTTTAGTGGATTTCTACTTATTTTATTAAATATCATCTCCACCAAACAGGACAAGCTTGCATCTGTTATAGTTTTGGAGAAAAATGTGTTCATTTCATGTATGCGCGAAATGCCTTAAAAATGGCTTTAAAATGGATTTGGAGCATGGAGACGATTATCTCGGGATTGCAAGATAACCAAACAAAACTTTTAGTGGATTTCTACTTATTTTATTAAATATCATCTCCACCAAACAGGACAAGCTTGCATCTGTTATAGTTTTGGAGAAAAATGTGTTCATTTCATGTATGCGCGAAATGCCTTAAAAATGGCTTTAAAATGGATTTGGAGCATGGAGACGATTATCTCGGGATTGCAAGATAACCAAACAAAACTTTTAGTGGATTTCTACTTATTTTATTAAATATCATCTCCACCAAACAGGACAAGCTTGCATCTGTTATAGTTTTGGAGAAAAATGTGTTCATTTCATGTATGCGCGAAATGCCTTAAAAATGGCTTTAAAATGGATTTGGAGCATGGAGACGATTATCTCGGGATTGCAAGATAACCAAACAAAACTTTTAGTGGATTTCTACTTATTTTATTAAATATCATCTCCACCAAACAGGACAAGCTTGCATCTGTTATAGTTTTGGAGAAAAATGTGTTCATTTCATGTATGCGCGAAATGCCTTAAAAATGGCTTTAAAATGGATTTGGAGCATGGAGACGATTATCTCGGGATTGCAAGATAACCAAACAAAACTTTTAGTGGATTTCTACTTATTTTATTAAATATCATCTCCACCAAACAGGACAAGCTTGCATCTGTTATAGTTTTGGAGAAAAATGTGTTCATTTCATGTATGCGCGAAATGCCTTAAAAATGGCTTTAAAATGGATTTGGAGCATGGAGACGATTATCTCGGGATTGCAAGATAACCAAACAAAACTTTTAGTGGATTTCTACTTATTTAATTAAATATCATCTCCACCAAACAGGACAAGCTTGCATCTGTTATAGTTTTGGAGAAAAATGTGTTCATTTCATGTATGCGCGAAATGCCTTAAAAATGGCTTTAAAATGGATTTGGAGCATGGAGACGATTATCTCGGGATTGCAAGATAACCAAACAAAACTTTTAGTGGATTTCTACTTATTTAATTAAATATTATCTCCACCAAACAGGACAAGCTTGCATCTGTTATAGTTTTGGAGAAAAATGTGTTCATTTCATTTATGCGCGAAATGCCTTAGAAATGGCTTTAAAATGGATTTGGAGCATGGAGACGATTATCTCGGGATTGCAAGATAACCAAACAAAACTTTTAGTGGATTTCTACTTATTTTATTAAATATCATCTCCACCAAACAGGACAAGCTTGCATCTGTTATAGTTTTGGAGAAAAATGTGTTCATTTCATGTATGCGCGAAATGCCTTAAAAATGGCTTTAAAATGGATTTGGAGCATGGAGACGATTATCTCGGGATTGCAAGATAACCAAACAAAACTTTTAGTGGATTTCTACTTATTTTATTAAATATCATCTCCACCAAACAGGACAAGCTTGCATCTGTTATAGTTTTGGAGAAAAATGTGTTCATTTCATGTATGCGCGAAATGCCTTAAAAATGGCTTTAAAATGGATTTGGAGCATGGAGACGATTATCTCGGGATTGCAAGATAACCAAACAAAACTTTTAGTGGATTTCTACTTATTTTATTAAATATCATCTCCACCAAACAGGACAAGCTTGCATCTGTTATAGTTTTGGAGAAAAATGTGTTCATTTCATGTATGCGCGAAATGCCTTAGAAATGGCTTTAAAATGGATTTGGAGCATGGAGACGATTATCTCGGGATTGCAAGATAACCAAACAAAACTTTTAGTGGATTTCTACTTATTTTATTAAATATCATCTCCACCAAACAGGACAAGCTTGCATCTGTTATAGTTTTGGAGAAAAATGTGTTCATTTCATGTATGCGCGAAATGCCTTAAAAATGGCTTTAAAATGGATTTGGAGCATGGAGACGATTATCTCGGGATTGCAAGATAACCAAACAAAACTTTTAGTGGATTTCTACTTATTTTATTAAATATCATCTCCACCAAAGAGGACAAGCTTGCATCTGTTATAGTTTTGGAGAAAAATGTGTTCATTTCATGTATGCGCGAAATGCCTTAAAAATGGCTTTAAAATGGATTTGGAGCATGGAGACGATTATCTCGGGATTGCAAGATAACCAAACAAAACTTTTAGTGGATTTCTACTTATTTTATTAAATATCATCTCCACCAAACAGGACAAGCTTGCATCTGTTATAGTTTTGGAGAAAAATGTGTTCATTTCATGTATGCGCGAAATGCCTTAAAAACGGCTTTAAAATGGATTTGGAGCATGGAGACGATTATCTCGGGATTGCAAGATAACCAAACAAAACTTTTAGTGGATTTCTACTTATTTAATTAAATATCATCTCCACCAAACAGGACAAGCTTGCATCTGTTATAGTTTTGGAGAAAAATGTGTTCATTTCATGTATGCGCGAAATGCCTTAAAAATGGCTTTAAAATGGATTTGGAGCATGGAGACGATTATCTCGGGATTGCAAGATAACCAAACAAAACTTTTAGTGGATTTCTACTTATTTAATTAAATATCATCTCCACCAAACAGGACAAGCTTGCATCTGTTATAGTTTTGGAGAAAAATGTGTTCATTTCATTTATGCGCGAAATGCCTTAGAAATGGCTTTAAAATGGATTTGGAGCATGGAGACGATTATCTCGGGATTGCAAGATAACCAAACAAAACTTTTAGTGGATTTCTACTTATTTTATTAAATATCATCTCCACCAAACAGGACAAGCTTGCATCTGTTATAGTTTTGGAGAAAAATGTGTTCATTTCATGTATGCGCGAAATGCCTTAAAAATGGCTTTAAAATGGATTTGGAGCATGGAGACGATTATCTCGGGATTGCAAGATAACCAAACAAAACTTTTAGTGGATTTCTACTTATTTTATTAAATATCATCTCCACCAAACAGGACAAGCTTGCATCTGTTTTAGTTTTGGAGAAAAATGTGTTCATTTCATGTATGCGCGAAATGCCTTAAAAATGGCTTTAAAATGGATTTGGAGCATGGAGACGATTATCTCGGGATTGCAAGATAACCAAACAAAACTTTTAGTGGATTTCTACTTATTTTATTAAATATCATCTCCACCAAACAGGACAAGCTTGCATCTGTTATAGTTTTGGAGAAAAATGTGTTCATTTCATGTATGCGCGAAATGCCTTAAAAATGGCTTTAAAATGGATTTGGAGCATGGAGACGATTATCTCGGGATTGCAAGATAACCAAACAAAACTTTTAGTGGATTTCTACTTATTTTATTAAATATCATCTCCACCAAACAGGACAAGCTTGCATCTGTTATAGTTTTGGAGAAAAATGTGTTCATTTCATGTATACGCGAAATGCCTTAAAAATGGCTTTAAAATGGATTTGGAGCATGGAGACGATTATCTCGGGATTGCAAGATAACCAAACAAAACTTTTAGTGGATTTCTACTTATTTTATTAAATATCATCTCCACCAAACAGGACAAGCTTGCATCTGTTATAGTTTTGGAGAAAAATGTGTTCATTTCATGTATGCGCGAAATGCCTTAAAAATGGCTTTAAAATGGATTTGGAGCATGGAGACGATTATCTCGGGATTGCAAGATAACCAAACAAAACTTTTAGTGGATTTCTACTTATTTTATTAAATATCATCTCCACCAAACAGGACAAGCTTGCATCTGTTATAGTTTTGGAGAAAAATGTGTTCATTTCATGTATGCGCGAAATGCCTTAAAAATGGCTTTAAAATGGATTTGGAGCATGGAGACGATTATCTCGGGATTGCAAGATAACCAAACAAAACTTTTAGTGGATTTCTACTTATTTTATTAAATATCATCTCCACCAAACAGGACAAGCTTGCATCTGTTATAGTTTTGGAGAAAAATGTGTTTATTTCATGTATGCGCAAAATGCCTTAAAAATGGCTTTAAAATGGATTTGGAGCATGGAGACGATTATCTCGGGATTGCAAGATAACCAAACAAAACTTTTAGTGGATTTCTACTTATTTTATTAAATATCATCTCCACCAAACAGGACAAGCTTGCATCTGTTATAGTTTTGGAGAAAAATGTGTTCATTTCATGTATGCGCAAAATGCCTTAAAAATGGCTTTAAAATGGATTTGGAGCATGGAGACGATTATCTCGGGATTGCAAGATAACGAAACAAAACTTTTAGTGGATTTCTACTTATTTTATTAAATATCATCTCCACCAAACAGGACAAGCTTGCATCTGTTATAGTTTTGGAGAAAAATGTGTTCATTTCATGTATACGCGAAATGCCTTAAAAATGGCTTTAAAATGGATTTGGAGCATGGAGACGATTATCTCGGGATTGCAAGATAACCAAACAAAACTTTTAGTGGATTTCTACTTATTTTATTAAATATCATCTCCACCAAACAGGACAAGCTTGCATCTGTTATAGTTTTGGAGAAAAATGTGTTCATTTCATGTATGCGCGAAATGCCTTAAAAATGGCTTTAAAATGGATTTGGAGCATGGAGACGATTATCTCGGGATTGCAAGATAACCAAACAAAACTTTTAGTGGATTTCTACTTATTTTATTAAATATCATCTCCACCAAACAGGCCAAGCTTGCATCTATTATAGTTTTGGAGAAAAATGTGTTCATTTCATGTATGCGCGAAATGCCTTAAAAATGGCTTTAAAATGGATTTGGAGCATGGAGACGATTATCTCGGGATTGCAAGATAACCAAACAAAACTTTTAGTGGATTTCTACTTATTTAATTAAATATCATCTCCACCAAACAGGACAAGCTTGCATCTGTTATAGTTTTGGAGAAAAATGTGTTCATTTCATTTATGCGCGAAATGCCTTAGAAATGGCTTTAAAATGGATTTGGAGCATGGAGACGATTATCTCGGGATTGCAAGATAACCAAACAAAACTTTTAGTGGATTTCTACTTATTTTATTAAATATCATCTCCACCAAACAGGACAAGCTTGCATCTGTTATAGTTTTGGAGAAAAATGTGTTCATTTCATGTATGCGCGAAATGCCTTAAAAATGGCTTTAAAATGGATTTGGAGCATGGAGACGATTATCTCGGGATTGCAAGATAACCAAACAAAACTTTTAGTGGATTTCTACTTATTTTATTAAATATCATCTCCACCAAACAGGACAAGCTTGCATCTGTTATAGTTTTGGAGAAAAATGTGTTCATTTCATTTATGCGCGAAATGCCTTAGAAATGGCTTTAAAATGGATTTGGAGCATGGAGACGATTATCTCGGGATTGCAAGATAACCAAACAAAACTTTTAGTGGATTTCTACTTATTTTATTAAATATCATCTCCACCAAACAGGACAAGCTTGCATCTGTTATAGTTTTGGAGAAAAATGTGTTCATTTCATGTATGCGCGAAATGCCTTAAAAATGGCTTTAAAATGGATTTGGAGCATGGAGACGATTATCTCGGGATTGCAAGATAACCAAACAAAACTTTTAGTGGATTTCTACTTATTTTATTAAATATCATCTCCACCAAACAGGACAAGCTTGCATCTGTTATAGTTTTGGAGAAAAATGTGTTCATTTCATGTATGCGCGAAATGCCTTAAAAATGGCTTTAAAATGGATTTGGAGCATGGAGACGATTATCTCGGGATTGCAAGATAACCAAACAAAACTTTTAGTGGATTTCTACTTATTTTATTAAATATCATCTCCACCAAACAGGACAAGCTTGCATCTGTTATAGTTTTGGAGAAAAATGTGTTCATTTCATGTATGCGCGAAATGCCTTAAAAATGGCTTTAAAATGGATTTGGAGCATGGAGACGATTATCTCGGGATTGCAAGATAACCAAACAAAACTTTTAGTGGATTTCTACTTATTTTATTAAATATCATCTCCACCAAACAGGACAAGCTTGCATCTGTTATAGTTTTGGAGAAAAATGTGTTCATTTCATGTATGCGCGAAATGCCTTAAAAATGGCTTTAAAATGGATTTGGAGCATGGAGACGATTATCTCGGGATTGCAAGATAACCAAACAAAACTTTTAGTGGATTTCTACTTATTTAATTAAATATCATCTCCACCAAACAGGACAAGCTTGCATCTGTTATAGTGTCACGCTCCCCGGGTCCTCACCCCCGTTCCCCGGCTCACCTGCCACGCTCTCCGCTCCCCAGTCACCGGATTCCGTCCGTCCCAGGGCTCCGGGCCCCCGATCCCGGCGCCCGACAGCTTCCCTGGACCTGGCCGGCTCCCCTGCGTCCTCCTCGCAGCCTCCTTCCCTGGCTTCTGGCACCCGGGCGGCGCGCATGCGCATTAGGGCGCGCGCGCGGTCACTGACCCTTTCTTAAAGGGCCAGCGTCCATTAACAGGAAATGAGGTTGCACAGGTACAGGGTATATAGGGGGTCATTGTCCAAGGGGGCGGGGCCTGATCTTCGTGTTCCCTGAGCTAGGAGTCAGGTCTCTTGGTGTTTATGTGCCTGTACTCACCTATCTGTCTTTGTAGAGCCGTACCTGCCTCGCCATCCAGTCTGCCGTGTCCTGATCCCCGCACGCTGTCCGTCTGCCATCTGACAGTCCGTACCATCCCGGATCCCTGCGGTGACCCGTCATCTTGCTCCAGAGGTTCCGGACCCCGCCTGATATCACCTCGGCCTCCGAACCTGAGCTACGTCACCAAGACCACCTTCTGTGACTCCGTGGTCCCTGGGACTCCTCCGCTGCCTTCACTTGCACGGACTGTTCTACTGCCCATCAGTGCTTCAGCTGCCGGACTCCCTACCACCATCTCAGAGAGTTCGGTCCAGTGGATCCACCTCCTGGGTCTGCCCGACCGCCCGGCCGTGACAGTAAGATCAGGCCATGGATCCCGCTGCTGCACTAATGGCCCTGCAAGAGGAACTCCAACGCCAGCGTGAAGTCCAGACCCGCATGCTGCAATTCATGACCTCCGTGGACACCCGCCTGTACACATTACAAGCATCAATGACGCCTGCGGCACCCAGGTCCCCCGCCAGGCAAGCCATGGCTCCCGTACCAGTGGCAGCCTCTTCAGATGCTTCCCGACTCCGTTTGGCGTCACCTCCTCGGTATGCTGGAGATCCCAAGACCTGCAGGGGCTTCATAAACCAATGTTCCCTTCACTTCACGCAGCTGCCACATCTGTTCGCCTCCGACCAAGCCAAGGTCGCCTTTATAATGTCCCACCTAGAGGGCGAGGCGCTGGCGTGGATGAACCCCTTGTGGGAGAAGGAGGACCCCATGACCAAGGATCTTCAACAGTTCCTACAGGCCTTCCGCAGTACCTTTGACGAGCCAGGACGCGCCTCTGCCTCTGCTTCATCACTCCTCCGCCTACGTCAAGGGACACTGACGGTGGGTCAATACGCCATCCGTTTCCGCACTTTGGCTTCAGAACTCGGGTGGAATAATGAGGCCCTAACAGCCGCCTTCTGGGAAGGACTCTCGAGTCGCATCAAGGATGAGTTGGCGGGTCGGGACGTGCCCTCCACCCTAGATGCACTGATCGCCCTAGCAACTCGTGTGGACATACGGTTTCAGGAGCGCTCCAAAGAGCTATCTCGGGAGAGACGCCCGGTACGGCATTCTCCTCCTCCGCAGAAGTCCTCCGTTCCTCAGTCATCAACAGCTGGGATTCCCGTCCACGAGCCCATGCAGATCGACCGAGTGCGGCAGTCTGAACGACGTCGAGCAGAGCGGCTCGCCCAGGGCCTCTGCTTTTACTGTGGTGAGGACACCCACCTGCTACGCTCCTGTCCAGAGAGGCCGGGAAACTCCAAAGCCTAGGGTTGGTAGGAGAGGCCACCCTAGGTGCTGGGACTCTCTCAGACCCGGTTATGTGGACTGTGCAAGTGTCAACTGGAGAGACGCGGTTCACGGCTGAGGCCTATCTTGATTCCGGGGCAGCAGGCAATTTCATCCAGCAAGCCACCGTGGATAAATACCAGGTGCCTGTTATCCCCCTCAACAAACCCCTGGTGATTGCCTCTGTGGATGGGAGACCCCTTTCTGACACCATCTCCTGGACCACCAGGCCAGTTGAACTGCGCATCGGTGCTCTTCACACCGAGAACATCGTCTTCTACGTCCTTCCGCACATGTCCCATCAGATCCTGCTGGGCCTTCCATGGTTACGGACTCACGAACCATCAGTCAGCTGGGGCACTGGCGAAATCACCCGCTGGGGTGCTTCGTGTCATGAGAGATGCCTAAAATCCACACAACCCATCCGACGACCTCCGGTTCCTGAGAACCTACCGGGGCTGCCCTCGGCTTATTGGTCCTTTGCTGATGTCTTCGATAAAAAAGAATCCGAGGTACTGCCGCCACATCGCCCCTACGATTGTGCCATCGACCTGCTCCCTGGAACAACGCCACCACGAGGACGGATATATCCTTTGTCTCCAGCCGAAACAAGGGCTATGTCTACTTACATCTCAGAGAGCCTGGCTAGGGGATTCATTCGGAGATCCTCCTCTCCTGCTGGAGCAGGTTTCTTCTTTGTCAAGAAAAAAGAGGGCGATTTACGTCCCTGCATCGACTACCGGGGTCTGAACCAGATCACTGTTAAGAACAAGTACCCTCTGCCGCTCATCCCCGAATTGTTTGACCGGCTTAGAGGAGCCCGTCTGTTCACCAAGCTGGATCTTCGGGGTGCTTACAATCTGGTGCGCATCCGCTCTGGTGACGAATGGAAGACCGCGTTTAATACGCGCGATGGACATTATGAGTACTGCGTGATGCCCTTCGGCCTGTGTAACGCTCCTGCCGTCTTCCAAGAACTGGTGAACGACGTGTTCCGAGACCTCCTCTACACCTGTGTGGTAGTATATCTAGATGACATCCTTGTCTTCTCTCCGGACCTCCCAACCCACAGAGAGCACGTACAGCTGGTTCTACGACGACTAAGAGAGAACCGTCTGTACGCAAAGTATGAGAAGTGTGTCTTTGAGCAGTCTTCTCTCCCCTTTCTGGGGTACATCATCTCTGAGACTGGACTGCAGATGGATCCCAAGAAGGTCTCCGCCATTCTCAACTGGCCTCCCCCTTCTGGACTGAAGGCAATCCAACGCTTCCTGGGATTCGCCAACTACTACCGCCAATTCGTCCCTCACTTCTCTGCTCTGACGGCTCCACTTTCCGCTTTGACTAAGAAAGAGGCAAATCCAAAGGACTGGTCGCCTGCGGCCGACGCCGCGTTTGGCTCTTTGAAGCGGGCTTTTGCTTCCTCGCCTGTACTTCACCGTCCGGAGCTAAACCGCCAGTTCACCTTGGAGGTGGATGCCTCCTCCTCAGGAGCCGGAGCAGTGCTCATGCAGAAGTCCTCCTCCGGGAAGATGGTGACTTGCGGATTCTTCTCCAAGGGCTTCTCAGCGCCTGAACGCAACTATACCATCGGGGACCGAGAGCTCTTGGCAGTCAAACTGGCACTGGAGGAATGGCGCTACCTCCTGGAAGGTGCAGTGTATCCTGTGATCATCTACACGGACCACAAGAACCTAGAATACCTGCGGTCCGCTCAGCGACTGAACCCACGGCAAGCCAGGTGGTCCTTATTCTTTGCCAGGTTCGACTTTCAGCTTCACTTCCGACCCGCGGACAAGAATGTACGCGCTGATGCCTTGTCCAGGTCTTTCATGCCCATGGAGCAGGAGGAAGAGACTACCCAACCCATCATCTGTCCTAGCAACATCATTCCGGTGGCCCCTGTCACCCTAGCCCAGATACCGCCCGGGAAGACCTATGTCTCCGATACCGACAGGCAAAAAGTGTTACACTGGGGTCATGCCTCAAAAACAGCCGGGCATGCTGGTCAGAAGAGAACATGGGGTGCGATTGTACGCCATTACTGGTGGCCATCCCTTCGCACGGACGTCGCTGCTTTTGTCTCTGCCTGCTCCTCCTGTGCCAGGAACAAGACGCCCAAACACTTGCCCCATGGTCGTCTTCTGCCTTTACCGATACCCTCAGTCCCGTGGCAACACATAGCAATGGACTTTATTACGGACTTGCCATTATCCTCCGGGCACACAGTCATATGGGTCGTGGTTGATCGATTCTCCAAAATGGCCCACTTCGTTCCTATGGCCGGACTGCCCTCTGCTCAGGAACTCGCGGAAGCCTATATACATCACATCTTCCGCTTGCATGGCTTTCCATCCCACATAGTGTCCGACAGAGGAACTCAGTTCACCTCCCGCTTCTGGAGGGCTCTATGCAAACATCTGGGAGTGACTCTGGACTTTTCTTCTTCTTACCATCCTCAGTCTAACGGCCAAGTGGAGAGGGTCAATCAAATCGTGACCTCATACCTACGTCACTATGTCAACGCCCATCACGACGACTGGTCCTCGCTTCTGCCTTGGGCTGAATTCTCCCATAACCACCACGTCAGTGAGTCATCCTCCGAATCTCCCTTCCATGTTGTTTACGGACTCCAGCCCGCCGTCCCATTGCCTATATCCCCTTCCTCGGATGTCCCGGCTGCTGATACTGCAGTTCGTGACTTTGCTACCATTTGGGACTCTGTCAAGGCGTCCCTTGGGCGCGCTTCCCAGCGGATGAAGAAACACGCTGACAAGAGACGTCTGGATCCTCCGTGTTTCTCTCCTGGAGATCTCGTCTGGCTTGCCTCCCAGTACATCCGCCTGAAGATACCATCCTACAAGCTGGGTCCTCGCTACATCGGGCCGTTTAAAGTCCTCAACAAGATCAATGAGGTCTCCTACAAGCTACAGCTCCCGGCCACGATGAGGATACCCAACTCATTCCACGTCTCCCTGCTCAAGCCGGTTGTCCTTGGTCCCTTCTCCGCTGCTGCCAGTCCGGCCCCTCCACCTATTGCCGATGACGACATCTATGCGGTAAGGGATATCGTGGCCATGAAGACCGTACGAGGTCGACAGTTCTTCCTGGTGGACTGGGAAGGGTATGGTCCTGAGGATAGGTCCTGGGAGCCCAGGGAGAACGTGGGCACTCCTCTTATCCGTGCCTTCATGTCCCGGTTGCGGGGAGGGGGGCGTGGGGGGGGGGTACTGTCACGCTCCCCGGGTCCTCACCCCCGTTCCCCGGCTCACCTGCCACGCTCTCCGCTCCCCAGTCACCGGATTCCGTCCGTCCCAGGGCTCCGGGCCCCCGATCCCGGCGCCCGACAGCTTCCCTGGACCTGGCCGGCTCCCCTGCGTCCTCCTCGCAGCCTCCTTCCCTGGCTTCTGGCACCCGGGCGGCGCGCATGCGCATTAGGGCGCGCGCGCGGTCACTGACCCTTTCTTAAAGGGCCAGCGTCCATTAACAGGAAATGAGGTTGCACAGGTACAGGGTATATAGGGGGTCATTGTCCAAGGGGGCGGGGCCTGATCTTCGTGTTCCCTGAGCTAGGAGTCAGGTCTCTTGGTGTTTATGTGCCTGTACTCACCTATCTGTCTTTGTAGAGCCGTACCTGCCTCGCCATCCAGTCTGCCGTGTCCTGATCCCCGCACGCTGTCCGTCTGCCATCTGACAGTCCGTACCATCCCGGATCCCTGCGGTGACCCGTCATCTTGCTCCAGAGGTTCCGGACCCCGCCTGATATCACCTCGGCCTCCGAACCTGAGCTACGTCACCAAGACCACCTTCTGTGACTCCGTGGTCCCTGGGACTCCTCCGCTGCCTTCACTTGCACGGACTGTTCTACTGCCCATCAGTGCTTCAGCTGCCGGACTCCCTACCACCATCTCAGAGAGTTCGGTCCAGTGGATCCACCTCCTGGGTCTGCCCGACCGCCCGGCCGTGACATATAGTTTTGGAGAAAAATGTGTTCATTTCATGTATGCGCGAAATGCCTTAAAAATGGCTTTAAAATGGATTTGGAGCATGGAGACGATTATCTCGGGATTGCAAGATAACCAAACAAAACTTTTAGTGGATTTCTACTTATTTAATTAAATATTATCTCCACCAAACAGGACAAGCTTGCATCTGTTATAGTTTTGGAGAAAAATGTGTTCATTTCATTTATGCGCGAAATGCCTTAGAAATGGCTTTAAAATGGATTTGGAGCATGGAGACGATTATCTCGGGATTGCAAGATAACCAAACAAAACTTTTAGTGGATTTCTACTTATTTTATTAAATATCATCTCCACCAAACAGGACAAGCTTGCATCTGTTATAGTTTTGGAGAAAAATGTGTTCATTTCATGTATGCGCGAAATGCCTTAAAAATGGCTTTAAAATGGATTTGGAGCATGGAGACGATTATCTCGGGATTGCAAGATAACCAAACAAAACTTTTAGTGGATTTCTACTTATTTTATTAAATATCATCTCCACCAAACAGGACAAGCTTGCATCTGTTATAGTTTTGGAGAAAAATGTGTTCATTTCATGTATGCGCGAAATGCCTTAAAAATGGCTTTAAAATGGATTTGGAGCATGGAGACGATTATCTCGGGATTGCAAGATAACCAAACAAAACTTTTAGTGGATTTCTACTTATTTAATTAAATATCATCTCCACCAAACAGGAAAAGCTTGCATCTGTTATAGTTTTGGAGATAAATGTGTTCATTTCATTTATGCGCGAAATGCCTTAGAAATGGCTTTAAAATGGATTTGGAGCATGGAGACGATTATCTCGGGATTGCAAGATAACCAAACAAAACTTTTAGTGGATTTCTACTTATTTTATTAAATATCATCTCCACCAAACAGGACAAGCTTGCATCTGTTATAGTTTTGGAGAAAAATGTGTTCATTTCATGTATGCGCGAAATGCCTTAAAAATGGCTTTAAAATGGATTTGGAGCATGGAGACGATTATCTCGGGATTGCAAGATAACCAAACAAAACTTTTAGTGGATTTCTACTTATTTTATTAAATATCATCTCCACCAAAGAGGACAAGCTTGCATCTGTTATAGTTTTGGAGAAAAATGTGTTCATTTCATGTATGCGCGAAATGCCTTAAAAATGGCTTTAAAATGGATTTGGAGCATGGAGACGATTATCTCGGGATTGCAAGATAACCAAACAAAACTTTTAGTGGATTTCTACTTATTTTATTAAATATCATCTCCACCAAACAGGACAAGCTTGCATCTGTTATAGTTTTGGAGAAAAATGTGTTCATTTCATGTATGCGCGAAATGCCTTAAAAATGGCTTTAAAATGGATTTGGAGCATGGAGACGATTATCTCGGGATTGCAAGATAACCAAACAAAACTTTTAGTGGATTTCTACTTATTTTATTAAATATCATCTCCACCAAACAGGACAAGCTTGCATCTGTTATAGTTTTGGAGAAAAATGTGTTCATTTCATTTATGCGCGAAATGCCTTAGAAATGGGTTTTAATAGCATTTGAAGCATGGAGACGATTATCTCGACATTGCAAGATAACCAAACAAAACTTTTAGTGGATTTCTACTTATTTTATTAAATATCATCTCCACCAAACAGGACAAGCTTGCATCTGTTATAGTTTTGGAGAAAAATGTGTTCATTTCATGTATGCGCGAAATGCCTTAAAAATGGCTTTAAAATGGATTTGGAGCATGGAGACGATTATCTCGGGATTGCAAGATAACCAAACAAAACTTTTAGTGGATTTCTACTTATTTTATTAAATATCATCTCCACCAAACAGGACAAGCTTGCATCTGTTATAGTTTTGGAGAAAAATGTGTTCATTTCATGTATGCGCGAAATGCCTTAAAAATGGATTTGGAGCATGGAGACGATTATCTCGGGATTGCAAGATAACCAAACAAAACTTTTAGTGGATTTCTACTTATTTTATTAAATATCATCTCCACCAAACAGGACAAGCTTGCATCTGTTATAGTTTTGGAGAAAAATGTGTTCATTTCATGTATGCGCGAAATGCCTTAAAAATGGCTTTAAAATGGATTTGGAGCATGGAGACGATTATCTCGGGATTGCAAGATAACCAAACAAAACTTTTAGTGGATTTCTACTTATTTTATTAAATATCATCTCCACCAAACAGGACAAGCTTGCATCTGTTATAGTTTTGGAGAAAAATGTGTTCATTTCATGTATGCGCGAAATGCCTTAAAAATGGCTTTAAAATGGATTTGGAGCATGGAGACGATTATCTCGGGATTGCAAGATAACCAAACAAAACTTTTAGTGGATTTCTACTTATTTTATTAAATATCATCTCCACCAAACAGGACAAGCTTGCATCTGTTATAGTTTTGGAGAAAAATGTGTTCATTTCATGTATGCGCGAAATGCCTTAAAAATGGCTTTAAAATGGATTTGGAGCATGGAGACGATTATCTCGGGATTGCAAGATAACCAAACAAAACTTTTAGTGGATTTCTACTTATTTTATTAAATATCATCTCCACCAAACAGGACAAGCTTGCATCTGTTATAGTTTTGGAGAAAAATGTGTTCATTTCATGTATGCGCGAAATGCCTTAAAAATGGCTTTAAAATGGATTTGGAGCATGGAGACGATTATCTCGGGATTGCAAGATAACCAAACAAAACTTTTAGTGGATTTCTACTTATTTAATTAAATATCATCTCCACCAAACAGGACAAGCTTGCATCTGTTATAGTTTTGGAGAAAAATGTGTTCATTTCATGTATGCGCGAAATGCCTTAAAAATGGCTTTAAAATGGATTTGGAGCATGGAGACGATTATCTCGGGATTGCAAGATAACCAAACAAAACTTTTAGTGGATTTCTACTTATTTAATTAAATATTATCTCCACCAAACAGGACAAGCTTGCATCTGTTATAGTTTTGGAGAAAAATGTGTTCATTTCATTTATGCGCGAAATGCCTTAGAAATGGCTTTAAAATGGATTTGGAGCATGGAGACGATTATCTCGGGATTGCAAGATAACCAAACAAAACTTTTAGTGGATTTCTACTTATTTTATTAAATATCATCTCCACCAAACAGGACAAGCTTGCATCTGTTATAGTTTTGGAGAAAAATGTGTTCATTTCATGTATGCGCGAAATGCCTTAAAAATGGCTTTAAAATGGATTTGGAGCATGGAGACGATTATCTCGGGATTGCAAGATAACCAAACAAAACTTTTAGTGGATTTCTACTTATTTTATTAAATATCATCTCCACCAAACAGGACAAGCTTGCATCTGTTATAGTTTTGGAGAAAAATGTGTTCATTTCATGTATGCGCGAAATGCCTTAAAAATGGCTTTAAAATGGATTTGGAGCATGGAGACGATTATCTCGGGATTGCAAGATAACCAAACAAAACTTTTAGTGGATTTCTACTTATTTAATTAAATATCATCTCCACCAAACAGGAAAAGCTTGCATCTGTTATAGTTTTGGAGATAAATGTGTTCATTTCATTTATGCGCGAAATGCCTTAGAAATGGCTTTAAAATGGATTTGGAGCATGGAGACGATTATCTCGGGATTGCAAGATAACCAAACAAAACTTTTAGTGGATTTCTACTTATTTTATTAAATATCATCTCCACCAAACAGGACAAGCTTGCATCTGTTATAGTTTTGGAGAAAAATGTGTTCATTTCATGTATGCGCGAAATGCCTTAAAAATGGCTTTAAAATGGATTTGGAGCATGGAGACGATTATCTCGGGATTGCAAGATAACCAAACAAAACTTTTAGTGGATTTCTACTTATTTTATTAAATATCATCTCCACCAAACAGGACAAGCTTGCATCTGTTATAGTTTTGGAGAAAAATGTGTTCATTTCATGTATGCGCGAAATGCCTTAAAAATGGCTTTAAAATGGATTTGGAGCATGGAGACGATTATCTCGGGATTGCAAGATAACCAAACAAAACTTTTAGTGGATTTCTACTTATTTTATTAAATATCATCTCCACCAAACAGGACAAGCTTGCATCTGTTATAGTTTTGGAGAAAAATGTGTTCATTTCATGTATGCGCGAAATGCCTTAAAAATGGCTTTAACATGGATTTGGAGCATGGAGACGATTATCTCGGGATTGCAAGATAACCAAACAAAACTTTTAGTGGATTTCTACTTATTTAATTAAATATCATCTCCACCAAACAGGACAAGCTTGCATCTGTTATAGTTTTGGAGAAAAATGTGTTCATTTCATGTATGCGCGAAATGCCTTAAAAATGGCTTTAAAATGGATTTGGAGCATGGAGACGATTATCTCGGGATTGCAAGATAACCAAACAAAACTTTTAGTGGATTTCTACTTATTTAATTAAATATCATCTCCACCAAACAGGACAAGCTTGCATCTGTTATAGTTTTGGAGAAAAATGTGTTCATTTCATTTATGCGCGAAATGCCTTAGAAATGGCTTTAAAATGGATTTGGAGCATGGAGACGATTATCTCGGGATTGCAAGATAACCAAACAAAACTTTTAGTGGATTTCTACTTATTTTATTAAATATCATCTCCACCAAACAGGACAAGCTTGCATCTGTTATAGTTTTGGAGAAAAATGTGTTCATTTCATGTATGCGCGAAATGCCTTAAAAATGGCTTTAAAATGGATTTGGAGCATGGAGACGATTATCTCGGGATTGCAAGATAACCAAACAAAACTTTTAGTGGATTTCTACTTATTTATTAAATATCATCTCCACCAAACAGGACAAGCTTGCATCTGTTTTAGTTTTGGAGAAAAATGTGTTCATTTCATGTATGCGCGAAATGCCTTAAAAATGGCTTTAAAATGGATTTGGAGCATGGAGACGATTATCTCGGGATTGCAAGATAACCAAACAAAACTTTTAGTGGATTTCTACTTATTTTATTAAATATCATCTCCACCAAACAGGACAAGCTTGCATCTGTTATAGTTTTGGAGAAAAATGTGTTCATTTCATGTATGCGCGAAATGCCTTAAAAATGGCTTTAAAATGGATTTGGAGCATGGAGACGATTATCTCGGGATTGCAAGATAACCAAACAAAACTTTTAGTGGATTTCTACTTATTTTATTAAATATCATCTCCACCAAACAGGACAAGCTTGCATCTGTTATAGTTTTGGAGAAAAATGTGTTCATTTCATGTATACGCGAAATGCCTTAAAAATGGCTTTAAAATGGATTTGGAGCATGGAGACGATTATCTCGGGATTGCAAGATAACCAAACAAAACTTTTAGTGGATTTCTACTTATTTTATTAAATATCATCTCCACCAAACAGGACAAGCTTGCATCTGTTATAGTTTTGGAGAAAAATGTGTTCATTTCATGTATGCGCGAAATGCCTTAAAAATGGCTTTAAAATGGATTTGGAGCATGGAGACGATTATCTCGGGATTGCAAGATAACCAAACAAAACTTTTAGTGGATTTCTACTTATTTTATTAAATATCATCTCCACCAAACAGGACAAGCTTGCATCTGTTATAGTTTTGGAGAAAAATGTGTTCATTTCATGTATGCGCGAAATGCCTTAAAAATGGCTTTAAAATGGATTTGGAGCATGGAGACGATTATCTCGGGATTGCAAGATAACCAAACAAAACTTTTAGTGGATTTCTACTTATTTTATTAAATATCATCTCCACCAAACAGGACAAGCTTGCATCTGTTATAGTTTTGGAGAAAAATGTGTTTATTTCATGTATGCGCAAAATGCCTTAAAAATGGCTTTTAAAATGGATTTGGAGCATGGAGACGATTATCTCGGGATTGCAAGATAACCAAACAAAACTTTTAGTGGATTTCTACTTATTTTATTAAATATCATCTCCACCAAACAGGACAAGCTTGCATCTGTTATAGTTTTGGAGAAAAATGTGTTCATTTCATGTATGCGCAAAATGCCTTAAAAATGGCTTTAAAATGGATTGGAGCATGGAGACGATTATCTCGGGATTGCAAGATAACCAAACAAAACTTTTAGTGGATTTCTACTTATTTTATTAAATATCATCTCCACCAAACAGGACAAGCTTGCATCTGTTATAGTTTTGGAGAAAAATGTGTTCATTTCATGTATACGCGAAATGCCTTAAAAATGGCTTTAAAATGGATTTGGAGCATGGAGACGATTATCTCGGGATTGCAAGATAACCAAACAAAACTTTTAGTGGATTTCTACTTATTTTATTAAATATCATCTCCACCAAACAGGACAAGCTTGCATCTGTTATAGTTTTGGAGAAAAATGTGTTCATTTCATGTATGCGCGAAATGCCTTAAAAATGGCTTTAAAATGGATTTGGAGCATGGAGACGATTATCTCGGGATTGCAAGATAACCAAACAAAACTTTTAGTGGATTTCTACTTATTTTATTAAATATCATCTCCACCAAACAGGACAAGCTTGCATCTGTTATAGTTTTGGAGAAAAATGTGTTCATTTCATGTATGCGCGAAATGCCTTAAAAATGGCTTTAAAATGGATTTGGAGCATGGAGACGATTATCTCGGGATTGCAAGATAACCAAACAAAACTTTTAGTGGATTTCTACTTATTTTATTAAATATCATCTCCACCAAACAGGACAAGCTTGCATCTGTTATAGTTTTGGAGAAAAATGTGTTCATTTCATGTATGCGCAAAATGCCTTAAAAATGGCTTTAAAATGGATTTGGAGCATGGAGACGATTATCTCGGGATTGCAAGATAACCAAACAAAACTTTTAGTGGATTTCTACTTATTTTATTAAATATCATCTCCACCAAACAGGACAAGCTTGCATCTGTTATAGTTTTGGAGAAAAATGTGTTCATTTCATGTATGCGCGAAATGCCTTAAAAATGGCTTTAAAATGGATTTGGAGCATGGAGACGATTATCTCGGGATTGCAAGATAACCAAACAAAACTTTTAGTGGATTTCTACTTATTTTATTAAATATCATCTCCACCAAACAGGACAAGCTTGCATCTGTTATAGTTTTGGAGAAAAATGTGTTCATTTCATGTATGCGCAAAATGCCTTAAAAAATGGCTTTAAAATGGATTTGGAGCATGGAGACGATTATCGGGATTGCAAGATAACCAAACAAAACTTTAGTGGATTTCTACTTATTTTATTAAATATCATCTCCACCAAACAGGACAAGCTTGCATCTGTTATAGTTTTGGAGAAAAATGTGTTCATTTCATGTATGCGCAAAATGCCTTAAAAATGGCTTTAAAATGGATTTGGAGCATGGAGACGATTATCTCGGGATTGCAAGATAACCAAACAAAACTTTTAGTGGATTTCTACTTATTTTATTAAATATCATCTCCACCAAACATGACAAGCTTGCATCTGTTATAGTTTTGGAGAAAATGTGTTCATTTCATGTATGCGCGAAATGCCTTAAAAATGGCTTTAAAATGGATTTGGAGCATGGAGACGATTATCTCGGGATTGCAAGATAACCAAACAAAACTTTTAGTGGATTTCTACTTATTTTATTAAATATCATCTCCACCAAACAGGACAAGCTTGCATCTGTTATAGTTTTTGGAGAAAAATGTGTTCATTTCATGTATGCGCGAAATGCCTTAAAAATGGCTTTAAAATGGATTTGGAGCATGGAGACGATTATCTCGGGATTGCAAGATAACCAAACAAAACTTTTAGTGGATTTCTACTTATTTTATTAAATATCATCTCCACCAAACAGGACAAGCTTGCATCTGTTATAGTTTTGGAGAAAAATGTGTTCATTTCATGTATGCGCGAAATGCCTTAAAAATGGCTTTAAAATGGATTTGGAGCATGGAGACGATTATCTCGGGATTGCAAGATAACCAAACAAAACTTTTAGTGGATTTCTACTTATTTTATTAAATATCATCTCCACCAAACAGGACAAGCTTGCATCTGTTATAGTTTTGGAGAAAAATGTGTTCATTTCATGTATGCGCGAAATGCCTTAAAAATGGCTTTAAAATGGATTTGGAGCATGGAGACGATTATCTCGGGATTGCAAGATAACCAAACAAAACTTTTAGTGGATTTCTACTTATTTTATTAAATATCATCTCCACCAAACAGGACAAGCTTGCATCTGTTATAGTTTTGGAGAAAAATGTGTTCATTTCATGTATGCGCGAAATGCCTTAAAAATGGCTTTAAAATAGATTTGGAGCATGGAGACGATTATCTCGGGATTGCAAGATAACCAAACAAAACTTTTAGTGGATTTCTACTTATTTTATTAAATATCATCTCCACCAAACAGGACAAGCTTGCATCTGTTATAGTTTTGGAGAAAAATGTGTTCATTTCATGTATGCGCGAAATGCCTTAAAAATGGCTTTAAAATGGATTTGGAGCATGGAGACGATTATCTCGGGATTGCAAGATAACCAAACAAAACTTTTAGTGGATTTCTACTTATTTTATTAAATATCATCTCCACCAAACAGGACAAGCTTGCATCTGTTATAGTTTTGGAGAAAAATGTGTTCATTTCATGTATGCGCGAAATGCCTTAAAAATGGCTTTAAAATGGATTTGGAGCATGGAGACGATTATCTCGGGATTGCAAGATAACCAAACAAAACTTTTAGTGGATTTCTACTTATTTTATTAAATATCATCTTCACCAAACAGGACAAGCTTGCATCTGTTATAGTTTTGGAGAAAAATGTGTTCATTTCATGTATGCGCGAAATGCCTTAAAAATGGCTTTAAAATGGATTTTGAGCATGGAGACGATTATCTCAGGGATTGCAAGATAACCAAACAAAACTTTTAGTGGATTTCTACTTATTTTATTAAATATCATCTCCACCAAACAGGACAAGCTTGCATCTGTTATAGTTTTGGAGAAAAATGTGTTCATTTCATGTATGCGCGAAATGCCTTAAAAATGGCTTTAAAATGGATTTGGAGCATGGAAACGATTATCTCGGGATTGCAAGATAACCAAACAAAACTTTTAGTGGATTTCTACTTATTTTATTAAATATCATCTCCACCAAACAGGACAAGCTTGCATCTGTTATAGTTTTGGAGAAAAATGTGTTCATTTCATGTATGCGCGAAATGCCTTAAAAATGGCTTTAAAATGGATTTGGAGCATGGAGACGATTATCTCGGATTGCAAGATAACCAAACAAAACTTTTAGTGGATTTCTACTTATTTTATTAAATATCATCTCCACCAAACAGGACAAGCTTGCATCTGTTATAGTTTTGGAGAAAAATGTGTTCATTTCATGTATGCGCGAAATGCCTTAAAAATGGCTTTAAAATGGATTTGGAGCATGGAGACGATTATCTCGGGATTGCAAGATAACCAAACAAAACTTTTAGTGGATTTCTACTTATTTTATTAAATATCATCTCCACCAAACAGGACAAGCTTGCATCTGTTATAGTTTTGGAGAAAAATGTGTTCATTTCATGTATGCGCGAAATGCCTTAAAAATGGCTTTAAAATGGATTTTGAGCATGGAGACGATTATCTCGGGATTGCAAGATAACCAAACAAAACTTTTAGTGGATTTCTACTTATTTTATTAAATATCATCTCCACCAAACAGGACAAGCTTGCATCTGTTATAGTTTTGGAGAAAAATGTGTTCATTTCATGTATGCGCGAAATGCCTTAAAAATGGCTTTAAAATGGATTTGGAGCATGGAGACGATTATCTCGGGATTGCAAGATAACCAAACAAAACTTTTAGTGGATTTCTACTTATTTTATTAAATATCATCTCCACCAAACAGGACAAGCTTGCATCTGTTATAGTTTTGGAGAAAAATGTGTTCATTTCATGTATGCGCGAAATGCCTTAAAAATGGCTTTAAAATGGATTTGGAGCATGGAGACGATTATCTCGGGATTGCAAGATAACCAAACAAAACCTTTAGTGGATTTCTACTTATTTTATTAAATATCATCTCCACCAAACAGGACAAGCTTGCATCTGTTATAGTTTTGGAGAAAAATGTGTTCATTTCATGTATGCGCGAAATGCCTTAAAAATGGCTTTAAAATGGATTTGGAGCATGGAGACGATTATCTCGGATTGCAAGATAACCAAACAAAACTTTTAGTGGATTTCTACTTATTTTATTAAATATCATCTCCACCAAACAGGACAAGCTTGCATCTGTTATAGTTTTGGAGAAAAATGTGTTCATTTCATGTATGCGCGAAATGCCTTAAAAATGGCTTTAAAATGGATTTGGAGCATGGAGACGATTATCTCGGGATTGCAAGATAACCAAACAAAACTTTTAGTGGATTTCTACTTATTTTATTAAATATCATCTCCACCAAACAGGACAAGCTTGCATCTGTTATAGTTTTGGAGAAAAATGTGTTCATTTCATGTATGCGCGAAATGCCTTAAAAATGGCTTTAAAATGGATTTGGAGCATGGAGACGATTATCTCGGGATTGCAAGATAACCAAACAAAACTTTTAGTAAATTTCTACTTATTTTATTAAATATCATCTCCACCAAACAGGACAAGCTTGCATCTGTTATAGTTTTGGAGAAAAATGTGTTCATTTCATGTATGCGCGAAATGCCTTAGAAATGGCTTTAAAATGGATTTGGAGCATGGAGACGATTATCTCGGGATTGCAAGATAACCAAACAAAACTTTTAGTGGATTTCTACTTATTTTATTAAATATCATCTCCACCAAACAGGACAAGCTTGCATCTGTTATAGTTTTGGAGAAAAATGTGTTCATTTCATGTATGCGCGAAATGCCTTAAAAATGGCTTTAAAATGGATTTGGAGCATGGAGACGATTATCTCGGGATTGCAAGATAACCAAACAAAACTTTTAGTGGATTTCTACTTATTTTATTAAATATCATCTCCACCAAACAGGACAAGCTTGCATCTGTTATAGTTTTGGAGAAAAATGTGTTCATTTCATGTATGCGCGAAATGCCTTAAAATGGCTTTAAAATGGATTTGGAGCATGGAGACGATTATCTCGGGATTGCAAGATAACCAAACAAAACTTTTAGTGGATTTCTACTTATTTAATTAAATATCATCTCCACCAAACAGGAAAAGCTTGCATCTGTTATAGTTTTTGGAGAAAAATGTGTTCATTTCATTTATGCGCGAAATGCCTTAGAAATGGCTTTAAAATGGATTTGGAGCATGGAGACGATTATCTCGGGATTGCAAGATAACCAAACAAAACTTTTAGTGGATTTCTACTTATTTTATTAAATATCATCTCCACCAAACAGGACAAGCTTGCATCTGTTATAGTTTTGGAGAAAAATGTGTTCATTTCATGTATGCGCGAAATGCCTTAAAATGGCTTTAAAATGGATTTGGAGCATGGAGACGATTATCTCGGGATTGCAAGATAACCAAACAAAACTTTTAGTGGATTTCTACTTATTTTATTAAATATCATCTCCACCAAAGAGGACAAGCTTGCATCTGTTATAGTTTTGGAGAAAAATGTGTTCATTTCATGTATGCGCGAAATGCCTTAAAAATGGCTTTAAAATGGATTTGGAGCATGGAGACGATTATCTCGGGATTGCAAGATAACCAAACAAAACTTTTAGTGGATTTCTACTTATTTTATTAAATATCATCTCCACCAAACAGGACAAGCTTGCATCTGTTATAGTTTTGGAGAAAAATGTGTTCATTTCATGTATGCGCGAAATGCCTTAAAAATGGCTTTAAAATGGATTTGGAGCATGGAGACGATTATCTCGGGATTGCAAGATAACCAAACAAAACTTTTAGTGGATTTCTACTTATTTTATTAAATATCATCTCCACCAAACAGGACAAGCTTGCATCTGTTATAGTTTTGGAGAAAAATGTGTTCATTTCATTTATGCGCGAAATGCCTTAGAAATGGGCTTTAATAGCATTTGAAGCATGGAGACGATTATCTCGACATTGCAAGATAACCAAACAAAACTTTTAGTGGATTTCTACTTATTTTATTAAATATCATCTCCACCAAACAGGACAAGCTTGCATCTGTTATAGTTTTGGAGAAAAATGTGTTCATTTCATGTATGCGCGAAATGCCTTAAAAATGGCTTTAAAATGGATTTGGAGCATGGAGACGATTATCTCGGGATTGCAAGATAACCAAACAAAACTTTTAGTGGATTTCTACTTATTTTATTAAATATCATCTCCACCAAACAGGACAAGCTTGCATCTGTTATAGTTTTGGAGAAAAATGTGTTCATTTCATGTATGCGCGAAATGCCTTAAAAATGGATTTGGAGCATGGAGACGATTATCTCGGGATTGCAAGATAACCAAACAAAACTTTTAGTGGATTTCTACTTATTTTATTAAATATCATCTCCACCAAACAGGACAAGCTTGCATCTGTTATAGTTTTGGAGAAAAATGTGTTCATTTCATGTATGCGCGAAATGCCTTAAAAATGGCTTTAAAATGGATTTGGAGCATGGAGACGATTATCTCGGGATTGCAAGATAACCAAACAAAACTTTTAGTGGATTTCTACTTATTTTATTAAATATCATCTCCACCAAACAGGACAAGCTTGCATCTGTTATAGTTTTGGAGAAAAATGTGTTCATTTCATGTATGCGCGAAATGCCTTAAAAATGGCTTTAAAATGGATTTGGAGCATGGAGACGATTATCTCGGGATTGCAAGATAACCAAACAAAACTTTTAGTGGATTTCTACTTATTTTATTAAATATCATCTCCACCAAACAGGACAAGCTTGCATCTGTTATAGTTTTGGAGAAAAATGTGTTCATTTCATGTATGCGCGAAATGCCTTAAAAATGGCTTTAAAATGGATTTGGAGCATGGAGACGATTATCTCGGGATTGCAAGATAACCAAACAAAACTTTTAGTGGATTTCTACTTATTTTATTAAATATCATCTCCACCAAACAGGACAAGCTTGCATCTGTTATAGTTTTGGAGAAAAATGTGTTCATTTCATGTATGCGCGAAATGCCTTAAAAATGGCTTTAAAATGGATTTGGAGCATGGAGACGATTATCTCGGGATTGCAAGATAACCAAACAAAACTTTTAGTGGATTTCTACTTATTTTATTAAATATCATCTCCACCAAACAGGACAAGCTTGCATCTGTTTATAGTTTTGGAGAAAAATGTGTTCATTTCATGTATGCGCGAAATGCCTTAAAAATGGCTTTAAAATGGATTTGGAGCATGGAGACGATTATCTCGGGATTGCAAGATAACCAAACAAAACTTTTAGTGGATTTCTACTTATTTTATTAAATATCATCTCCACCAAACAGGACAAGCTTGCATCTGTTATAGTTTTGGAGAAAAATGTGTTCATTTCATGTATGCGCGAAATGCCTTAAAAATGGCTTTAAAATGGATTTGGAGCATGGAGACGATTATCTCGGGATTGCAAGATAACCAAACAAAACTTTTAGTGGATTTCTACTTATTTTATTAAATATCATCTCCACCAAACAGGACAAGCTTGCATCTGTTATAGTTTTGGAGAAAAATGTGTTCATTTCATGTATGCGCGAAATGCCTCAAAAATGGCTTTAAAATGGATTTGGAGCATGGAGACGATTATCTCGGGATTGCAAGATAACCAAACAAAACTTTTAGTGGATTTCTACTTATTTTATTAAATATCATCTCCACCAAACAGGACAAGCTTGCATCTGTTATAGTTTTGGAGAAAAATGTGTTCATTTCATGTATGCGCGAAATGCCTTAAAAATGGCTTTAAAATGGATTTGGAGCATGGAGACGATTATCTCGGGATTGCAAGATAACCAAACAAAACTTTTAGTGGATTTCTACTTATTTTATTAAATATCACCTCCACCAAACAGGACAAGCTTGCATCTGTTATAGTTTTGGAGAAAAATGTGTTCATTTCATGTATGCGCGAAATGCCTTAAAAATGGCTTTAAAATGGATTTGGAGCATGGAGACGATTATCTCGGGATTGCAAGATAACCAAACAAAACTTTTAGTGGATTTCTACTTATTTTATTAAATATCATCTCCACCAAACAGGACAAGCTTGCATCTGTTATAGTTTTGGAGAAAAATGTGTTCATTTCATTTATGCGCGAAATGCCTTAGAAATGGCTTTAAAATGGATTTGGAGCACGGAGACGATTATCTCGGGATTGCAAGATAACCAAACAAAACTTTTAGTGGATTTCTACTTATTTTATTAAATATCATCTCCACCAAACAGGACAAGCTTGCATCTGTTATAGTTTTGGAGAAAAATGTGTTCATTTCATGTATGCGCGAAATGCCTTAAAAATGGCTTTAAAATGGATTTGGAGCATGGAGACGATTATCTCGGGATTGCAAGATAACCAAACAAAACTTTTAGTGGATTTCTACTTATTTTATTAAATATCATCTCCACCAAACAGGACAAGCTTGCATCTGTTATAGTTTTGGAGAAAAATGTGTTCATTTCATGTATGCGCGAAATGCCTTAAAAATGGCTTTAAAATGGATTTGGAGCATGGAGACGATTATCTCGGGATTGCAAGATAACCAAACAAAACTTTTAGTGGATTTCTACTTATTTTATTAAATATCATCTCCACCAAACAGGACAAGCTTGCATCTGTTATAGTTTTGGAGAAAAATGTGTTCATTTCATGTATGCGCGAAATGCCTTAAAAATGGCTTTAAAATGGATTTGGAGCATGGAGACGATTATCTCGGGATTGCAAGATAACCAAACAAAACTTTTAGTGGATTTCTACTTATTTTATTAAATATCATCTCCACCAAACAGGACAAGCTTGCATCTGTTATAGTTTTGGAGAAAAATGTGTTCATTTCATGTATGCGCGAAATGCCTTAAAAATGGCTTTAAAATGGATTTGGAGCATGGAGACGATTATCTCGGGATTGCAAGATAACCAAACAAAACTTTTAGTGGATTTCTACTTATTTTATTAAATATCATCTCCACCAAACAGGACAAGCTTGCATCTGTTATAGTTTTGGAGAAAAATGTGTTCATTTCATGTATGCGCGAAATGCCTTAAAAATGGCTTTAAAATGGATTTGGAGCATGGAGACGATTATCTCGGGATTGCAAGATAACCAAACAAAACTTTTAGTGGATTTCTACTTATTTTATTAAATATCATCTCCACCAAACAGGACAAGCTTGCATCTGTTATAGTTTTGGAGAAAAATGTGTTCATTTCATGTATGCGCGAAATGCCTTAAAAATGGCTTTAAAATGGATTTGGAGCATGGAGACGATTATCTCGGGATTGCAAGATAACCAAACAAAACTTTTAGTGGATTTCTACTTATTTTATTAAATATCATCTCCACCAAACAGGACAAGCTTGCATCTGTTATAGTTTTGGAGAAAAATGTGTTCATTTCATGTATGCGCGAAATGCCTTAAAAATGGCTTTAAAATGGATTTGGAGCATGGAGACGATTATCTCGGGATTGCAAGATAACCAAACAAAACTTTTAGTGGATTTCTACTTATTTTATTAAATATCATCTCCACCAAACAGGACAAGCTTGCATCTGTTATAGTTTTGGAGAAAAATGTGTTCATTTCATGTATGCGCGAAATGCCTTAAAAATGGCTTTAAAATGGATTTGGAGCATGGAGACGATTATCTCGGGATTGCAAGATAACCAAACAAAACTTTTAGTGGATTTCTACTTATTTTATTAAATATCATCTCCACCAAACAGGACAAGCTTGCATCTGTTATAGTTTTGGAGAAAAATGTGTTCATTTCATGTATGCGCGAAATGCCTTAAAAATGGCTTTAAAATGGATTTGGAGCATGGAGACGATTATCTCGGGATTGCAAGATAACCAAACAAAACTTTTAGTGGATTTCTACTTATTTTATTAAATATCATCTCCACCAAACAGGACAAGCTTGCATCTGTTATAGTTTTGGAGAAAAATGTGTTCATTTCATGTATGCGCGAAATGCCTTAAAAATGGCTTTAAAATGGATTTGGAGCATGGAGACGATTATCTCGGGATTGCAAGATAACCAAACAAAACTTTTAGTGGATTTCTACTTATTTTATTAAATATCATCTCCACCAAACAGGACAAGCTTGCATCTGTTATAGTTTTGGAGAAAAATGTGTTCATTTCATGTATGCGCGAAATGCCTTAAAAATGGCTTTAAAATGGATTTGGAGCATGGAGACGATTATCTCGGGATTGCAAGATAACCAAACAAAACTTTTAGTGGATTTCTACTTATTTTATTAAATATCATCTCCACCAAACAGGACAAGCTTGCATCTGTTATAGTTTTGGAGAAAAATGTGTTCATTTCATGTATGCGCGAAATGCCTTAAAAATGGCTTTAAAATGGATTTGGAGCATGGAGACGATTATCTCGGGATTGCAAGATAACCAAACAAAACTTTTAGTGGATTTCTACTTATTTTATTAAATATCATCTCCACCAAACAGGACAAGCTTGCATCTGTTATAGTTTTGGAGAAAAATGTGTTCATTTCATGTATGCGCGAAATGCCTTAAAAATGGCTTTAAAATGGATTTGGAGCATGGAGACGATTATCTCGGGATTGCAAGATAACCAAACAAAACTTTTAGTGGATTTCTACTTATTTTATTAAATATCATCTCCACCAAACAGGACAAGCTTGCATCTGTTATAGTTTTGGAGAAAAATGTGTTCATTTCATGTATGCGCGAAATGCCTTAAAAATGGCTTTAAAATGGATTTGGAGCATGGAGACGATTATCTCGGGATTGCAAGATAACCAAACAAAACTTTTAGTGGATTTCTACTTATTTTATTAAATATCATCTCCACCAAACAGGACAAGCTTGCATCTGTTATAGTTTTGGAGAAAAATGTGTTCATTTCATGTATGCGCGAAATGCCTTAAAAATGGCTTTAAAATGGATTTGGAGCATGGAGACGATTATCTCGGGATTGCAAGATAACCAAACAAAACTTTTAGTGGATTTCTACTTATTTTATTAAATATCATCTCCACCAAACAGGACAAGCTTGCATCTGTTATAGTTTTGGAGAAAAATGTGTTCATTTCATGTATGCGCGAAATGCCTTAAAAATGGCTTTAAAATGGATTTGGAGCATGGAGACGATTATCTCGGGATTGCAAGATAACCAAACAAAACTTTTAGTGGATTTCTACTTATTTTATTAAATATCATCTCCACCAAACAGGACAAGCTTGCATCTGTTATAGTTTTGGAGAAAAATGTGTTCATTTCATGTATGCGCGAAATGCCTTAAAAATGGCTTTAAAATGGATTTGGAGCATGGAGACGATTATCTCGGGATTGCAAGATAACCAAACAAAACTTTTAGTGGATTTCTACTTATTTTATTAAATATCATCTCCACCAAACAGGACAAGCTTGCATCTGTTATAGTTTTGGAGAAAAATGTGTTCATTTCATGTATGCGCGAAATGCCTTAAAAATGGCTTTAAAATGGATTTGGAGCATGGAGACGATTATCTCGGGATTGCAAGATAACCAAACAAAACTTTTAGTGGATTTCTACTTATTTTATTAAATATCATCTCCACCAAACAGGACAAGCTTGCATCTGTTATAGTTTTGGAGAAAAATGTGTTCATTTCATGTATGCGCGAAATGCCTTAAAAATGGCTTTAAAATGGATTTGGAGCATGGAGACGATTATCTCGGGATTGCAAGATAACCAAACAAAACTTTTAGTGGATTTCTACTTATTTTATTAAATATCATCTCCACCAAACAGGACAAGCTTGCATCTGTTATAGTTTTGGAGAAAAATGTGTTCATTTCATGTATGCGCGAAATGCCTTAAAAATGGCTTTAAAATGGATTTGGAGCATGGAGACGATTATCTCGGGATTGCAAGATAACCAAACAAAACTTTTAGTGGATTTCTACTTATTTTATTAAATATCATCTCCACCAAACAGGACAAGCTTGCATCTGTTATAGTTTTGGAGAAAAATGTGTTCATTTCATGTATGCGCGAAATGCCTTAAAAATGGCTTTAAAATGGATTTGGAGCATGGAGACGATTATCTCGGGATTGCAAGATAACCAAACAAAACTTTTAGTGGATTTCTACTTATTTTATTAAATATCATCTCCACCAAACAGGACAAGCTTGCATCTGTTATAGTTTTGGAGAAAAATGTGTTCATTTCATGTATGCGCGAAATGCCTTAAAAATGGCTTTAAAATGGATTTGGAGCATGGAGACGATTATCTCGGGATTGCAAGATAACCAAACAAAACTTTTAGTGGATTTCTACTTATTTTATTAAATATCATCTCCACCAAACAGGACAAGCTTGCATCTGTTATAGTTTTGGAGAAAAATGTGTTCATTTCATGTATGCGCGAAATGCCTTAAAAATGGCTTTAAAATGGATTTGGAGCATGGAGACGATTATCTCGGGATTGCAAGATAACCAAACAAAACTTTTAGTGGATTTCTACTTATTTTATTAAATATCATCTCCACCAAACAGGACAAGCTTGCATCTGTTATAGTTTTGGAGAAAAATGTGTTCATTTCATGTATGCGCGAAATGCCTTAAAAATGGCTTTAAAATGGATTTGGAGCATGGAGACGATTATCTCGGGATTGCAAGATAACCAAACAAAACTTTTAGTGGATTTCTACTTATTTTATTAAATATCATCTCCACCAAACAGGACAAGCTTGCATCTGTTATAGTTTTGGAGAAAAATGTGTTCATTTCATGTATGCGCGAAATGCCTTAAAAATGGCTTTAAAATGGATTTGGAGCATGGAGACGATTATCTCGGGATTGCAAGATAACCAAACAAAACTTTTAGTGGATTTCTACTTATTTTATTAAATATCATCTCCACCAAACAGGACAAGCTTGCATCTGTTATAGTTTTGGAGAAAAATGTGTTCATTTCATGTATGCGCGAAATGCCTTAAAAATGGCTTTAAAATGGATTTGGAGCATGGAGACGATTATCTCGGGATTGCAAGATAACCAAACAAAACTTTTAGTGGATTTCTACTTATTTTATTAAATATCATCTCCACCAAACAGGACAAGCTTGCATCTGTTATAGTTTTGGAGAAAAATGTGTTCATTTCATGTATGCGCGAAATGCCTTAAAAATGGCTTTAAAATGGATTTGGAGCATGGAGACGATTATCTCGGGATTGCAAGATAACCAAACAAAACTTTTAGTGGATTTCTACTTATTTTATTAAATATCATCTCCACCAAACAGGACAAGCTTGCATCTGTTATAGTTTTGGAGAAAAATGTGTTCATTTCATGTATGCGCGAAATGCCTTAAAAATGGCTTTAAAATGGATTTGGAGCATGGAGACGATTATCTCGGGATTGCAAGATAACCAAACAAACTTACTTTAGTGGATTTCTACTTATTTTATTAAATATCATCTCCACCAAACAGGACAAGCTTGCATCTGTTATAGTTTTGGAGAAAAATGTGTTCATTTCATGTATGCGCGAAATGCCTTAAAAATGGCTTTAAAATGGATTTGGAGCATGGAGACGATTATCTCGGGATTGCAAGATAACCAAACAAAACTTTTAGTGGATTTCTACTTATTTTATTAAATATCATCTCCACCAAACAGGACAAGCTTGCATCTGTTATAGTTTTGGAGAAAAATGTGTTCATTTCATGTATGCGCGAAATGCCTTAAAAATGGCTTTAAAATGGATTTGGAGCATGGAGACGATTATCTCGGGATTGCAAGATAACCAAACAAAACTTTTAGTGGATTTCTACTTATTTTATTAAATATCATCTCCACCAAACAGGACAAGCTTGCATCTGTTATAGTTTTGGAGAAAAATGTGTTCATTTCATGTATGCGCGAAATGCCTTAAAAATGGCTTTAAAATGGATTTGGAGCATGGAGACGATTATCTCGGGATTGCAAGATAACCAAACAAAACTTTTAGTGGATTTCTACTTATTTTATTAAATATCATCTCCACCAAACAGGACAAGCTTGCATCTGTTATAGTTTTGGAGAAAAATGTGTTCATTTCATGTATGCGCGAAATGCCTTAAAAATGGCTTTAAAATGGATTTGGAGCATGGAGACGATTATCTCGGGATTGCAAGATAACCAAACAAAACTTTTAGTGGATTTCTACTTATTTTATTAAATATCATCTCCACCAAACAGGACAAGCTTGCATCTGTTATAGTTTTGGAGAAAAATGTGTTCATTTCATGTATGCGCGAAATGCCTTAAAAATGGCTTTAAAATGGATTTGGAGCATGGAGACGATTATCTCGGGATTGCAAGATAACCAAACAAAACTTTTAGTGGATTTCTACTTATTTTATTAAATATCATCTCCACCAAACAGGACAAGCTTGCATCTGTTATAGTTTTGGAGAAAAATGTGTTCATTTCATGTATGCGCGAAATGCCTTAAAAATGGCTTTAAAATGGATTTGGAGCATGGAGACGATTATCTCGGGATTGCAAGATAACCAAACAAAACTTTTAGTGGATTTCTACTTATTTTATTAAATATCATCTCCACCAAACAGGACAAGCTTGCATCTGTTATAGTTTTGGAGAAAAATGTGTTCATTTCATGTATGCGCGAAATGCCTTAAAAATGGCTTTAAAATGGATTTGGAGCATGGAGACGATTATCTCGGGATTGCAAGATAACCAAACAAAACTTTTAGTGGATTTCTACTTATTTTATTAAATATCATCTCCACCAAACAGGACAAGCTTGCATCTGTTATAGTTTTGGAGAAAAATGTGTTCATTTCATGTATGCGCGAAATGCCTTAAAAATGGCTTTAAAATGGATTTGGAGCATGGAGACGATTATCTCGGGATTGCAAGATAACCAAACAAAACTTTTAGTGGATTTCTACTTATTTTATTAAATATCATCTCCACCAAACAGGACAAGCTTGCATCTGTTATAGTTTTGGAGAAAAATGTGTTCATTTCATGTATGCGCGAAATGCCTTAAAAATGGCTTTAAAATGGATTTGGAGCATGGAGACGATTATCTCGGGATTGCAAGATAACCAAACAAAACTTTTAGTGGATTTCTACTTATTTTATTAAATATCATCTCCACCAAACAGGACAAGCTTGCATCTGTTATAGTTTTGGAGAAAAATGTGTTCATTTCATGTATGCGCGAAATGCCTTAAAAATGGCTTTAAAATGGATTTGGAGCATGGAGACGATTATCTCGGGATTGCAAGATAACCAAACAAAACTTTTAGTGGATTTCTACTTATTTTATTAAATATCATCTCCACCAAACAGGACAAGCTTGCATCTGTTATAGTTTTGGAGAAAAATGTGTTCATTTCATGTATGCGCGAAATGCCTTAAAAATGGCTTTAAAATGGATTTGGAGCATGGAGACGATTATCTCGGGATTGCAAGATAACCAAACAAAACTTTTAGTGGATTTCTACTTATTTTATTAAATATCATCTCCACCAAACAGGACAAGCTTGCATCTGTTATAGTTTTGGAGAAAAATGTGTTCATTTCATGTATGCGCGAAATGCCTTAAAAATGGCTTTAAAATGGATTTGGAGCATGGAGACGATTATCTCGGGATTGCAAGATAACCAAACAAAACTTTTAGTGGATTTCTACTTATTTTATTAAATATCATCTCCACCAAACAGGACAAGCTTGCATCTGTTATAGTTTTGGAGAAAAATGTGTTCATTTCATGTATGCGCGAAATGCCTTAAAAATGGCTTTAAAATGGATTTGGAGCATGGAGACGATTATCTCGGGATTGCAAGATAACCAAACAAAACTTTTAGTGGATTTCTACTTATTTTATTAAATATCATCTCCACCAAACAGGACAAGCTTGCATCTGTTATAGTTTTGGAGAAAAATGTGTTCATTTCATGTATGCGCGAAATGCCTTAAAAATGGCTTTAAAATGGATTTGGAGCATGGAGACGATTATCTCGGGATTGCAAGATAACCAAACAAAACTTTTAGTGGATTTCTACTTATTTTATTAAATATCATCTCCACCAAACAGGACAAGCTTGCATCTGTTATAGTTTTGGAGAAAAATGTGTTCATTTCATGTATGCGCGAAATGCCTTAAAAATGGCTTTAAAATGGATTTGGAGCATGGAGACGATTATCTCGGGATTGCAAGATAACCAAACAAAACTTTTAGTGGATTTCTACTTATTTTATTAAATATCATCTCCACCAAACAGGACAAGCTTGCATCTGTTATAGTTTTGGAGAAAAATGTGTTCATTTCATGTATGCGCGAAATGCCTTAAAAATGGCTTTAAAATGGATTTGGAGCATGGAGACGATTATCTCGGGATTGCAAGATAACCAAACAAAACTTTTAGTGGATTTCTACTTATTTTATTAAATATCATCTCCACCAAACAGGACAAGCTTGCATCTGTTATAGTTTTGGAGAAAAATGTGTTCATTTCATGTATGCGCGAAATGCCTTAAAAATGGCTTTAAAATGGATTTGGAGCATGGAGACGATTATCTCGGGATTGCAAGATAACCAAACAAAACTTTTAGTGGATTTCTACTTATTTTATTAAATATCATCTCCACCAAACAGGACAAGCTTGCATCTGTTATAGTTTTGGAGAAAAATGTGTTCATTTCATGTATGCGCGAAATGCCTTAAAAATGGCTTTAAAATGGATTTGGAGCATGGAGACGATTATCTCGGGATTGCAAGATAACCAAACAAAACTTTTAGTGGATTTCTACTTATTTTATTAAATATCATCTCCACCAAACAGGACAAGCTTGCATCTGTTATAGTTTTGGAGAAAAATGTGTTCATTTCATGTATGCGCGAAATGCCTTAAAAATGGCTTTAAAATGGATTTGGAGCATGGAGACGATTATCTCGGGATTGCAAGATAACCAAACAAAACTTTTAGTGGATTTCTACTTATTTTATTAAATATCATCTCCACCAAACAGGACAAGCTTGCATCTGTTATAGTTTTGGAGAAAAATGTGTTCATTTCATGTATGCGCGAAATGCCTTAAAAATGGCTTTAAAATGGATTTGGAGCATGGAGACGATTATCTCGGGATTGCAAGATAACCAAACAAAACTTTTAGTGGATTTCTACTTATTTTATTAAATATCATCTCCACCAAACAGGACAAGCTTGCATCTGTTATAGTTTTGGAGAAAAATGTGTTCATTTCATGTATGCGCGAAATGCCTTAAAAATGGCTTTAAAATGGATTTGGAGCATGGAGACGATTATCTCGGGATTGCAAGATAACCAAACAAAACTTTTAGTGGATTTCTACTTATTTTATTAAATATCATCTCCACCAAACAGGACAAGCTTGCATCTGTTATAGTTTTGGAGAAAAATGTGTTCATTTCATGTATGCGCGAAATGCCTTAAAAATGGCTTTAAAATGGATTTGGAGCATGGAGACGATTATCTCGGGATTGCAAGATAACCAAACAAAACTTTTAGTGGATTTCTACTTATTTTATTAAATATCATCTCCACCAAACAGGACAAGCTTGCATCTGTTATAGTTTTGGAGAAAAATGTGTTCATTTCATGTATGCGCGAAATGCCTTAAAAATGGCTTTAAAATGGATTTGGAGCATGGAGACGATTATCTCGGGATTGCAAGATAACCAAACAAAACTTTTAGTGGATTTCTACTTATTTTATTAAATATCATCTCCACCAAACAGGACAAGCTTGCATCTGTTATAGTTTTGGAGAAAAATGTGTTCATTTCATGTATGCGCGAAATGCCTTAAAAATGGCTTTAAAATGGATTTGGAGCATGGAGACGATTATCTCGGGATTGCAAGATAACCAAACAAAACTTTTAGTGGATTTCTACTTATTTTATTAAATATCATCTCCACCAAACAGGACAAGCTTGCATCTGTTATAGTTTTGGAGAAAAATGTGTTCATTTCATGTATGCGCGAAATGCCTTAAAAATGGCTTTAAAATGGATTTGGAGCATGGAGACGATTATCTCGGGATTGCAAGATAACCAAACAAAACTTTTAGTGGATTTCTACTTATTTTATTAAATATCATCTCCACCAAACAGGACAAGCTTGCATCTGTTATAGTTTTGGAGAAAAATGTGTTCATTTCATGTATGCGCGAAATGCCTTAAAAATGGCTTTAAAATGGATTTGGAGCATGGAGACGATTATCTCGGGATTGCAAGATAACCAAACAAAACTTTTAGTGGATTTCTACTTATTTTATTAAATATCATCTCCACCAAACAGGACAAGCTTGCATCTGTTATAGTTTTGGAGAAAAATGTGTTCATTTCATGTATGCGCGAAATGCCTTAAAAATGGCTTTAAAATGGATTTGGAGCATGGAGACGATTATCTCGGGATTGCAAGATAACCAAACAAAACTTTTAGTGGATTTCTACTTATTTTATTAAATATCATCTCCACCAAACAGGACAAGCTTGCATCTGTTATAGTTTTGGAGAAAAATGTGTTCATTTCATGTATGCGCGAAATGCCTTAAAAATGGCTTTAAAATGGATTTGGAGCATGGAGACGATTATCTCGGGATTGCAAGATAACCAAACAAAACTTTTAGTGGATTTCTACTTATTTTATTAAATATCATCTCCACCAAACAGGACAAGCTTGCATCTGTTATAGTTTTGGAGAAAAATGTGTTCATTTCATGTATGCGCGAAATGCCTTAAAAATGGCTTTAAAATGGATTTGGAGCATGGAGACGATTATCTCGGGATTGCAAGATAACCAAACAAAACTTTTAGTGGATTTCTACTTATTTTATTAAATATCATCTCCACCAAACAGGACAAGCTTGCATCTGTTATAGTTTTGGAGAAAAATGTGTTCATTTCATGTATGCGCGAAATGCCTTAAAAATGGCTTTAAAATGGATTTGGAGCATGGAGACGATTATCTCGGGATTGCAAGATAACCAAACAAAACTTTTAGTGGATTTCTACTTATTTTATTAAATATCATCTCCACCAAACAGGACAAGCTTGCATCTGTTATAGTTTTGGAGAAAAATGTGTTCATTTCATGTATGCGCGAAATGCCTTAAAAATGGCTTTAAAATGGATTTGGAGCATGGAGACGATTATCTCGGGATTGCAAGATAACCAAACAAAACTTTTAGTGGATTTCTACTTATTTTATTAAATATCATCTCCACCAAACAGGACAAGCTTGCATCTGTTATAGTTTTGGAGAAAAATGTGTTCATTTCATGTATGCGCGAAATGCCTTAAAAATGGCTTTAAAATGGATTTGGAGCATGGAGACGATTATCTCGGGATTGCAAGATAACCAAACAAAACTTTTAGTGGATTTCTACTTATTTTATTAAATATCATCTCCACCAAACAGGACAAGCTTGCATCTGTTATAGTTTTGGAGAAAAATGTGTTCATTTCATGTATGCGCGAAATGCCTTAAAAATGGCTTTAAAATGGATTTGGAGCATGGAGACGATTATCTCGGGATTGCAAGATAACCAAACAAAACTTTTAGTGGATTTCTACTTATTTTATTAAATATCATCTCCACCAAACAGGACAAGCTTGCATCTGTTATAGTTTTGGAGAAAAATGTGTTCATTTCATGTATGCGCGAAATGCCTTAAAAATGGCTTTAAAATGGATTTGGAGCATGGAGACGATTATCTCGGGATTGCAAGATAACCAAACAAAACTTTTAGTGGATTTCTACTTATTTTATTAAATATCATCTCCACCAAACAGGACAAGCTTGCATCTGTTATAGTTTTGGAGAAAAATGTGTTCATTTCATGTATGCGCGAAATGCCTTAAAAATGGCTTTAAAATGGATTTGGAGCATGGAGACGATTATCTCGGGATTGCAAGATAACCAAACAAAACTTTTAGTGGATTTCTACTTATTTTATTAAATATCATCTCCACCAAACAGGACAAGCTTGCATCTGTTATAGTTTTGGAGAAAAATGTGTTCATTTCATGTATGCGCGAAATGCCTTAAAAATGGCTTTAAAATGGATTTGGAGCATGGAGACGATTATCTCGGGATTGCAAGATAACCAAACAAAACTTTTAGTGGATTTCTACTTATTTTATTAAATATCATCTCCACCAAACAGGACAAGCTTGCATCTGTTATAGTTTTGGAGAAAAATGTGTTCATTTCATGTATGCGCGAAATGCCTTAAAAATGGCTTTAAAATGGATTTGGAGCATGGAGACGATTATCTCGGGATTGCAAGATAACCAAACAAAACTTTTAGTGGATTTCTACTTATTTTATTAAATATCATCTCCACCAAACAGGACAAGCTTGCATCTGTTATAGTTTTGGAGAAAAATGTGTTCATTTCATGTATGCGCGAAATGCCTTAAAAATGGCTTTAAAATGGATTTGGAGCATGGAGACGATTATCTCGGGATTGCAAGATAACCAAACAAAACTTTTAGTGGATTTCTACTTATTTTATTAAATATCATCTCCACCAAACAGGACAAGCTTGCATCTGTTATAGTTTTGGAGAAAAATGTGTTCATTTCATGTATGCGCGAAATGCCTTAAAAATGGCTTTAAAATGGATTTGGAGCATGGAGACGATTATCTCGGGATTGCAAGATAACCAAACAAAACTTTTAGTGGATTTCTACTTATTTTATTAAATATCATCTCCACCAAACAGGACAAGCTTGCATCTGTTATAGTTTTGGAGAAAAATGTGTTCATTTCATGTATGCGCGAAATGCCTTAAAAATGGCTTTAAAATGGATTTGGAGCATGGAGACGATTATCTCGGGATTGCAAGATAACCAAACAAAACTTTTAGTGGATTTCTACTTATTTTATTAAATATCATCTCCACCAAACAGGACAAGCTTGCATCTGTTATAGTTTTGGAGAAAAATGTGTTCATTTCATGTATGCGCGAAATGCCTTAAAAATGGCTTTAAAATGGATTTGGAGCATGGAGACGATTATCTCGGGATTGCAAGATAACCAAACAAAACTTTTAGTGGATTTCTACTTATTTTATTAAATATCATCTCCACCAAACAGGACAAGCTTGCATCTGTTATAGTTTTGGAGAAAAATGTGTTCATTTCATGTATGCGCGAAATGCCTTAAAAATGGCTTTAAAATGGATTTGGAGCATGGAGACGATTATCTCGGGATTGCAAGATAACCAAACAAAACTTTTAGTGGATTTCTACTTATTTTATTAAATATCATCTCCACCAAACAGGACAAGCTTGCATCTGTTATAGTTTTGGAGAAAAATGTGTTCATTTCATGTATGCGCGAAATGCCTTAAAAATGGCTTTAAAATGGATTTGGAGCATGGAGACGATTATCTCGGGATTGCAAGATAACCAAACAAAACTTTTAGTGGATTTCTACTTATTTTATTAAATATCATCTCCACCAAACAGGACAAGCTTGCATCTGTTATAGTTTTGGAGAAAAATGTGTTCATTTCATGTATGCGCGAAATGCCTTAAAAATGGCTTTAAAATGGATTTGGAGCATGGAGACGATTATCTCGGGATTGCAAGATAACCAAACAAAACTTTTAGTGGATTTCTACTTATTTTATTAAATATCATCTCCACCAAACAGGACAAGCTTGCATCTGTTATAGTTTTGGAGAAAAATGTGTTCATTTCATGTATGCGCGAAATGCCTTAAAAATGGCTTTAAAATGGATTTGGAGCATGGAGACGATTATCTCGGGATTGCAAGATAACCAAACAAAACTTTTAGTGGATTTCTACTTATTTTATTAAATATCATCTCCACCAAACAGGACAAGCTTGCATCTGTTATAGTTTTGGAGAAAAATGTGTTCATTTCATGTATGCGCGAAATGCCTTAAAAATGGCTTTAAAATGGATTTGGAGCATGGAGACGATTATCTCGGGATTGCAAGATAACCAAACAAAACTTTTAGTGGATTTCTACTTATTTTATTAAATATCATCTCCACCAAACAGGACAAGCTTGCATCTGTTATAGTTTTGGAGAAAAATGTGTTCATTTCATGTATGCGCGAAATGCCTTAAAAATGGCTTTAAAATGGATTTGGAGCATGGAGACGATTATCTCGGGATTGCAAGATAACCAAACAAAACTTTTAGTGGATTTCTACTTATTTTATTAAATATCATCTCCACCAAACAGGACAAGCTTGCATCTGTTATAGTTTTGGAGAAAAATGTGTTCATTTCATGTATGCGCGAAATGCCTTAAAAATGGCTTTAAAATGGATTTGGAGCATGGAGACGATTATCTCGGGATTGCAAGATAACCAAACAAAACTTTTAGTGGATTTCTACTTATTTTATTAAATATCATCTCCACCAAACAGGACAAGCTTGCATCTGTTATAGTTTTGGAGAAAAATGTGTTCATTTCATGTATGCGCGAAATGCCTTAAAAATGGCTTTAAAATGGATTTGGAGCATGGAGACGATTATCTCGGGATTGCAAGATAACCAAACAAAACTTTTAGTGGATTTCTACTTATTTTATTAAATATCATCTCCACCAAACAGGACAAGCTTGCATCTGTTATAGTTTTGGAGAAAAATGTGTTCATTTCATGTATGCGCGAAATGCCTTAAAAATGGCTTTAAAATGGATTTGGAGCATGGAGACGATTATCTCGGGATTGCAAGATAACCAAACAAAACTTTTAGTGGATTTCTACTTATTTTATTAAATATCATCTCCACCAAACAGGACAAGCTTGCATCTGTTATAGTTTTGGAGAAAAATGTGTTCATTTCATGTATGCGCGAAATGCCTTAAAAATGGCTTTAAAATGGATTTGGAGCATGGAGACGATTATCTCGGGATTGCAAGATAACCAAACAAAACTTTTAGTGGATTTCTACTTATTTTATTAAATATCATCTCCACCAAACAGGACAAGCTTGCATCTGTTATAGTTTTGGAGAAAAATGTGTTCATTTCATGTATGCGCGAAATGCCTTAAAAATGGCTTTAAAATGGATTTGGAGCATGGAGACGATTATCTCGGGATTGCAAGATAACCAAACAAAACTTTTAGTGGATTTCTACTTATTTTATTAAATATCATCTCCACCAAACAGGACAAGCTTGCATCTGTTATAGTTTTGGAGAAAAATGTGTTCATTTCATGTATGCGCGAAATGCCTTAAAAATGGCTTTAAAATGGATTTGGAGCATGGAGACGATTATCTCGGGATTGCAAGATAACCAAACAAAACTTTTAGTGGATTTCTACTTATTTTATTAAATATCATCTCCACCAAACAGGACAAGCTTGCATCTGTTATAGTTTTGGAGAAAAATGTGTTCATTTCATGTATGCGCGAAATGCCTTAAAAATGGCTTTAAAATGGATTTGGAGCATGGAGACGATTATCTCGGGATTGCAAGATAACCAAACAAAACTTTTAGTGGATTTCTACTTATTTTATTAAATATCATCTCCACCAAACAGGACAAGCTTGCATCTGTTATAGTTTTGGAGAAAAATGTGTTCATTTCATGTATGCGCGAAATGCCTTAAAAATGGCTTTAAAATGGATTTGGAGCATGGAGACGATTATCTCGGGATTGCAAGATAACCAAACAAAACTTTTAGTGGATTTCTACTTATTTTATTAAATATCATCTCCACCAAACAGGACAAGCTTGCATCTGTTATAGTTTTGGAGAAAAATGTGTTCATTTCATGTATGCGCGAAATGCCTTAAAAATGGCTTTAAAATGGATTTGGAGCATGGAGACGATTATCTCGGGATTGCAAGATAACCAAACAAAACTTTTAGTGGATTTCTACTTATTTTATTAAATATCATCTCCACCAAACAGGACAAGCTTGCATCTGTTATAGTTTTGGAGAAAAATGTGTTCATTTCATGTATGCGCGAAATGCCTTAAAAATGGCTTTAAAATGGATTTGGAGCATGGAGACGATTATCTCGGGATTGCAAGATAACCAAACAAAACTTTTAGTGGATTTCTACTTATTTTATTAAATATCATCTCCACCAAACAGGACAAGCTTGCATCTGTTATAGTTTTGGAGAAAAATGTGTTCATTTCATGTATGCGCGAAATGCCTTAAAAATGGCTTTAAAATGGATTTGGAGCATGGAGACGATTATCTCGGGATTGCAAGATAACCAAACAAAACTTTTAGTGGATTTCTACTTATTTTATTAAATATCATCTCCACCAAACAGGACAAGCTTGCATCTGTTATAGTTTTGGAGAAAAATGTGTTCATTTCATGTATGCGCGAAATGCCTTAAAAATGGCTTTAAAATGGATTTGGAGCATGGAGACGATTATCTCGGGATTGCAAGATAACCAAACAAAACTTTTAGTGGATTTCTACTTATTTTATTAAATATCATCTCCACCAAACAGGACAAGCTTGCATCTGTTATAGTTTTGGAGAAAAATGTGTTCATTTCATGTATGCGCGAAATGCCTTAAAAATGGCTTTAAAATGGATTTGGAGCATGGAGACGATTATCTCGGGATTGCAAGATAACCAAACAAAACTTTTAGTGGATTTCTACTTATTTTATTAAATATCATCTCCACCAAACAGGACAAGCTTGCATCTGTTATAGTTTTGGAGAAAAATGTGTTCATTTCATGTATGCGCGAAATGCCTTAAAAATGGCTTTAAAATGGATTTGGAGCATGGAGACGATTATCTCGGGATTGCAAGATAACCAAACAAAACTTTTAGTGGATTTCTACTTATTTTATTAAATATCATCTCCACCAAACAGGACAAGCTTGCATCTGTTATAGTTTTGGAGAAAAATGTGTTCATTTCATGTATGCGCGAAATGCCTTAAAAATGGCTTTAAAATGGATTTGGAGCATGGAGACGATTATCTCGGGATTGCAAGATAACCAAACAAAACTTTTAGTGGATTTCTACTTATTTTATTAAATATCATCTCCACCAAACAGGACAAGCTTGCATCTGTTATAGTTTTGGAGAAAAATGTGTTCATTTCATGTATGCGCGAAATGCCTTAAAAATGGCTTTAAAATGGATTTGGAGCATGGAGACGATTATCTCGGGATTGCAAGATAACCAAACAAAACTTTTAGTGGATTTCTACTTATTTTATTAAATATCATCTCCACCAAACAGGACAAGCTTGCATCTGTTATAGTTTTGGAGAAAAATGTGTTCATTTCATGTATGCGCGAAATGCCTTAAAAATGGCTTTAAAATGGATTTGGAGCATGGAGACGATTATCTCGGGATTGCAAGATAACCAAACAAAACTTTTAGTGGATTTCTACTTATTTTATTAAATATCATCTCCACCAAACAGGACAAGCTTGCATCTGTTATAGTTTTGGAGAAAAATGTGTTCATTTCATGTATGCGCGAAATGCCTTAAAAATGGCTTTAAAATGGATTTGGAGCATGGAGACGATTATCTCGGGATTGCAAGATAACCAAACAAAACTTTTAGTGGATTTCTACTTATTTTATTAAATATCATCTCCACCAAACAGGACAAGCTTGCATCTGTTATAGTTTTGGAGAAAAATGTGTTCATTTCATGTATGCGCGAAATGCCTTAAAAATGGCTTTAAAATGGATTTGGAGCATGGAGACGATTATCTCGGGATTGCAAGATAACCAAACAAAACTTTTAGTGGATTTCTACTTATTTTATTAAATATCATCTCCACCAAACAGGACAAGCTTGCATCTGTTATAGTTTTGGAGAAAAATGTGTTCATTTCATGTATGCGCGAAATGCCTTAAAAATGGCTTTAAAATGGATTTGGAGCATGGAGACGATTATCTCGGGATTGCAAGATAACCAAACAAAACTTTTAGTGGATTTCTACTTATTTTATTAAATATCATCTCCACCAAACAGGACAAGCTTGCATCTGTTATAGTTTTGGAGAAAAATGTGTTCATTTCATGTATGCGCGAAATGCCTTAAAAATGGCTTTAAAATGGATTTGGAGCATGGAGACGATTATCTCGGGATTGCAAGATAACCAAACAAAACTTTTAGTGGATTTCTACTTATTTTATTAAATATCATCTCCACCAAACAGGACAAGCTTGCATCTGTTATAGTTTTGGAGAAAAATGTGTTCATTTCATGTATGCGCGAAATGCCTTAAAAATGGCTTTAAAATGGATTTGGAGCATGGAGACGATTATCTCGGGATTGCAAGATAACCAAACAAAACTTTTAGTGGATTTCTACTTATTTTATTAAATATCATCTCCACCAAACAGGACAAGCTTGCATCTGTTATAGTTTTGGAGAAAAATGTGTTCATTTCATGTATGCGCGAAATGCCTTAAAAATGGCTTTAAAATGGATTTGGAGCATGGAGACGATTATCTCGGGATTGCAAGATAACCAAACAAAACTTTTAGTGGATTTCTACTTATTTTATTAAATATCATCTCCACCAAACAGGACAAGCTTGCATCTGTTATAGTTTTGGAGAAAAATGTGTTCATTTCATGTATGCGCGAAATGCCTTAAAAATGGCTTTAAAATGGATTTGGAGCATGGAGACGATTATCTCGGGATTGCAAGATAACCAAACAAAACTTTTAGTGGATTTCTACTTATTTTATTAAATATCATCTCCACCAAACAGGACAAGCTTGCATCTGTTATAGTTTTGGAGAAAAATGTGTTCATTTCATGTATGCGCGAAATGCCTTAAAAATGGCTTTAAAATGGATTTGGAGCATGGAGACGATTATCTCGGGATTGCAAGATAACCAAACAAAACTTTTAGTGGATTTCTACTTATTTTATTAAATATCATCTCCACCAAACAGGACAAGCTTGCATCTGTTATAGTTTTGGAGAAAAATGTGTTCATTTCATGTATGCGCGAAATGCCTTAAAAATGGCTTTAAAATGGATTTGGAGCATGGAGACGATTATCTCGGGATTGCAAGATAACCAAACAAAACTTTTAGTGGATTTCTACTTATTTTATTAAATATCATCTCCACCAAACAGGACAAGCTTGCATCTGTTATAGTTTTGGAGAAAAATGTGTTCATTTCATGTATGCGCGAAATGCCTTAAAAATGGCTTTAAAATGGATTTGGAGCATGGAGACGATTATCTCGGGATTGCAAGATAACCAAACAAAACTTTTAGTGGATTTCTACTTATTTTATTAAATATCATCTCCACCAAACAGGACAAGCTTGCATCTGTTATAGTTTTGGAGAAAAATGTGTTCATTTCATGTATGCGCGAAATGCCTTAAAAATGGCTTTAAAATGGATTTGGAGCATGGAGACGATTATCTCGGGATTGCAAGATAACCAAACAAAACTTTTAGTGGATTTCTACTTATTTTATTAAATATCATCTCCACCAAACAGGACAAGCTTGCATCTGTTATAGTTTTGGAGAAAAATGTGTTCATTTCATGTATGCGCGAAATGCCTTAAAAATGGCTTTAAAATGGATTTGGAGCATGGAGACGATTATCTCGGGATTGCAAGATAACCAAACAAAACTTTTAGTGGATTTCTACTTATTTTATTAAATATCATCTCCACCAAACAGGACAAGCTTGCATCTGTTATAGTTTTGGAGAAAAATGTGTTCATTTCATGTATGCGCGAAATGCCTTAAAAATGGCTTTAAAATGGATTTGGAGCATGGAGACGATTATCTCGGGATTGCAAGATAACCAAACAAAACTTTTAGTGGATTTCTACTTATTTTATTAAATATCATCTCCACCAAACAGGACAAGCTTGCATCTGTTATAGTTTTGGAGAAAAATGTGTTCATTTCATGTATGCGCGAAATGCCTTAAAAATGGCTTTAAAATGGATTTGGAGCATGGAGACGATTATCTCGGGATTGCAAGATAACCAAACAAAACTTTTAGTGGATTTCTACTTATTTTATTAAATATCATCTCCACCAAACAGGACAAGCTTGCATCTGTTATAGTTTTGGAGAAAAATGTGTTCATTTCATGTATGCGCGAAATGCCTTAAAAATGGCTTTAAAATGGATTTGGAGCATGGAGACGATTATCTCGGGATTGCAAGATAACCAAACAAAACTTTTAGTGGATTTCTACTTATTTTATTAAATATCATCTCCACCAAACAGGACAAGCTTGCATCTGTTATAGTTTTGGAGAAAAATGTGTTCATTTCATGTATGCGCGAAATGCCTTAAAAATGGCTTTAAAATGGATTTGGAGCATGGAGACGATTATCTCGGGATTGCAAGATAACCAAACAAAACTTTTAGTGGATTTCTACTTATTTTATTAAATATCATCTCCACCAAACAGGACAAGCTTGCATCTGTTATAGTTTTGGAGAAAAATGTGTTCATTTCATGTATGCGCGAAATGCCTTAAAAATGGCTTTAAAATGGATTTGGAGCATGGAGACGATTATCTCGGGATTGCAAGATAACCAAACAAAACTTTTAGTGGATTTCTACTTATTTTATTAAATATCATCTCCACCAAACAGGACAAGCTTGCATCTGTTATAGTTTTGGAGAAAAATGTGTTCATTTCATGTATGCGCGAAATGCCTTAAAAATGGCTTTAAAATGGATTTGGAGCATGGAGACGATTATCTCGGGATTGCAAGATAACCAAACAAAACTTTTAGTGGATTTCTACTTATTTTATTAAATATCATCTCCACCAAACAGGACAAGCTTGCATCTGTTATAGTTTTGGAGAAAAATGTGTTCATTTCATGTATGCGCGAAATGCCTTAAAAATGGCTTTAAAATGGATTTGGAGCATGGAGACGATTATCTCGGGATTGCAAGATAACCAAACAAAACTTTTAGTGGATTTCTACTTATTTTATTAAATATCATCTCCACCAAACAGGACAAGCTTGCATCTGTTATAGTTTTGGAGAAAAATGTGTTCATTTCATGTATGCGCGAAATGCCTTAAAAATGGCTTTAAAATGGATTTGGAGCATGGAGACGATTATCTCGGGATTGCAAGATAACCAAACAAAACTTTTAGTGGATTTCTACTTATTTTATTAAATATCATCTCCACCAAACAGGACAAGCTTGCATCTGTTATAGTTTTGGAGAAAAATGTGTTCATTTCATGTATGCGCGAAATGCCTTAAAAATGGCTTTAAAATGGATTTGGAGCATGGAGACGATTATCTCGGGATTGCAAGATAACCAAACAAAACTTTTAGTGGATTTCTACTTATTTTATTAAATATCATCTCCACCAAACAGGACAAGCTTGCATCTGTTATAGTTTTGGAGAAAAATGTGTTCATTTCATGTATGCGCGAAATGCCTTAAAAATGGCTTTAAAATGGATTTGGAGCATGGAGACGATTATCTCGGGATTGCAAGATAACCAAACAAAACTTTTAGTGGATTTCTACTTATTTTATTAAATATCATCTCCACCAAACAGGACAAGCTTGCATCTGTTATAGTTTTGGAGAAAAATGTGTTCATTTCATGTATGCGCGAAATGCCTTAAAAATGGCTTTAAAATGGATTTGGAGCATGGAGACGATTATCTCGGGATTGCAAGATAACCAAACAAAACTTTTAGTGGATTTCTACTTATTTTATTAAATATCATCTCCACCAAACAGGACAAGCTTGCATCTGTTATAGTTTTGGAGAAAAATGTGTTCATTTCATGTATGCGCGAAATGCCTTAAAAATGGCTTTAAAATGGATTTGGAGCATGGAGACGATTATCTCGGGATTGCAAGATAACCAAACAAAACTTTTAGTGGATTTCTACTTATTTTATTAAATATCATCTCCACCAAACAGGACAAGCTTGCATCTGTTATAGTTTTGGAGAAAAATGTGTTCATTTCATGTATGCGCGAAATGCCTTAAAAATGGCTTTAAAATGGATTTGGAGCATGGAGACGATTATCTCGG